>NC_041405.2:41967787-42267787 GCF_900747795.2 Erpetoichthys calabaricus
GTTTTCTGAATCACAATCTGATTGTATGGGTGGTTACCTGCCAGGTCACGCTTGTGGTTTGTCAGCAAGTCGCCTTACGTCCGCCACGTGCCCTCTTTCTGTTCCCAGAAGCGTTTCTATAAACTTAATTTAAACTTACGTTTTACACCGTGCTTTTTTCCCTTATGAAGATGCATGTATGCTTCACTCGCTCGCTTCTTATTGTTTCGCTCCCTTCTCAATTGTTTAATGAATTTTTTGTTCTTCGCGGTTTGCAGCTCTTCCTTCATTTCCCCCTACTGCGTTCTTTTATCTCGCGAATATGTTATTGCAATCCGCAGCGGGAGCGTTTCTATAAACTTAACTTAAACTTACGTTTTACACCGTGCTTTGTTTCCCTTATGAAGATGCTTGTATAGTTCACTCGCTCGCTTCTTATTGTTTCACTCCCTTCTCAATTGTTTAATGAATTTTTTGTTCTTCGCTGTTTGCGGCGCCAGAGTTGAAGCCCTTAACGTTGCGGTCAGCAAGTCGGCTAACATCCGCCATGTGCCGTCTTTCAGTTGCGAGAAGCAGATCATAGAATGGTTTTAATAGTTTACTTTCAAATAATGCAAAGAGTATGCTACACGTGTTTCTCCCTAATTCTGGACTCATCAGGCGTACACACTCACTGCATCCGCTCTCGGGAATCGAATCTCGAATGTCAGCGCCAGAGGTGAAGCCCCTAACGTTGCACTACGGCGTGTGGTTCGTTTATACCTCGTGTCTTCTCATTAAACTTTTATCTCGCGAATATGTTATTGCAATCCGCAGCAGGAGCGTTTCTATAAACTTAATTTAAACTTACGTTTTACACCGTGCTTTGTTTCCCTTATGAAGATGCTTGTATGCTTTACTCGCTTGCTTCTTATTGTTTCGCTCCCTTCTCAATTGTTTAATGAATTTTTGGTTCTTCGCTGTTTGCGGCTCCTCCTTCATTTCTCCCTACTGCGTTCACAGTCTTTTCATGTGATTACGTGGGAGGCGTGATGACGTGACACTCAACTCCTCCTCCCACGGCCATCGAGCTGCCGTCCATTACAGTATATTGTGAAAAAAGAGGTTCCAGTTATGACCATTACGCGTTGAATTTCGAAATGAAACCTGCCTAACTTTTGTAAGTAAGCTGTAAGGAATCAGCCTGCCAAATTTCAGCCTTCCACCTACACGGGAAGTTGCAGAATTAGTGATGAGTCAGTCAGTCAGTCAGTCAGTCAGTGAGTCAGTGAGGGCGTTGCCTTTTATTAATTAGTATAGATCAGCAAGACTAAATATGTTACACAGATATTAGCCAGACTGTGGAAAGTCAGGGTGCATAATAAACATGTCTGCAAACATTATATTGGCGACATACAGAGAGACAACAACCAATTGCATGCATCAACCCAGTGTGTGAGGAAGAGTGCACTCCCAGGTGAGGTGTGGCTCCTCGCTGCCACACCTCGCGTTTCCCCCCTATATTTGAACACAAAATGCAAAAATTCAGCGATTTTGACAATAAAAATTATCAAAATTTTTGGAATCACACAGAAAACATATTTATAGCACAGACCAGTGGACACGATTATTTTATGTTATCATTATTAGTTTTGTTTACTTTTCATGATGAGAGCCTCACCTACCTCCCCAGACTGCATGTCCTAGAGTCAAGGTCATAAGATAAGTTTGTGTGACAGAAGCATGGTAACTTTCGAGTCATGAGGCTATCTCTCTTAAATGATGCACGCCTGCACATTTGTTTGGAATTTATGAGGGATATCTTATTTAGAGGAGAACAACATTATACCATTTCATCAGACTTAATTTTTGATTTTAAGGAAGCAAAATTCAAAGAAATCTTAACTTATTAAAGCAGCTAAGTTGGAAAGATTTTGTCAGTTTTCTAATTAATGTTTACATGTTCTGCATCTAATGAGTCTGGACCCTTATTCACCCATTCTCACCCAAGGCCAGTTTACGTTACTATACATGTAAAAGGAAATCCACAGAAAATCCACAGGAACACTTGGAATGTGCCAACCCTGCTGAGACAGTAACCCACAGGACAGTAGGTGAGATTCAAATCCAGTATTCTGGAGCTGTGAGGTTGCAGTCCTAAGCTCAATGTCACCTGCCCATTTTATTTTGAGCTGCTGAGTATTTGCTTGTTTCCTCCAGTGTGTATACATTAAAGTTATGCCCATGACAGTTGTGATTTTCCATAAGCTGCCCAGTATCACAGTGCTGTTTAATCTAACTGCAGGCTGAACTTCTTCAGTAAAATAGCCCACTAAGGAGAAGGACACACAAGGCCGCAGATTTTATGGGGTGTGAAATTTCATTTACACATGTTGTCTGTTCTGGCCTGGCTGCTTTTTTGATGGACTGTTTGCAGATTTCACTTTCTTAAGATCAATATTCTTTCAAAAGGCAGCCTGGCATTGAATGTATTTGTGAAATAATGGCATTTGGAGAATAAAAATTCAAATGTTTAATAAGCTTTATATAGTGTTTCTAAACCTAGTATGGTGGAGTCCAGTAAAATTAAAGGTCTGCAATACAAAAAAGAGATGAATATCTACAGCTCTTCAATTTTTGCTTCTTTAATTCAGTGTGCCTCAGTTTAATTACATAATCAAGACTTGTAACTGGTACCAATATTAAATATGCTGTTTAACCAAGTTCACTGTGTGTATGGCCTTTATGCTGGAAGCTGCCATGTGTTGGACCTGTGCCAAATCAGATAAAAGTAAACCACCCCTAATGGGAAGAATTTAACTGTTGTGGACCGCCCAGGCTGGCACTGCCACCTGAACCCAACACAGACAAGCATGGGACACAAGTTCAAGGCATACACTGTTTTATTATTTTCTTTTATACCTTGTGGGCAACTCCTTCCCCATTGGTGTTGGTGCCATCTACCATCCTGGGGGAGGCAATGCTCTGGTCACACATGATACACCTGTCCTCCCAGCGTGGAGGCGTCCCGGCCAGGCAAGGGCCCCGGCTGCACGCTATACTGTGCAGAAGATTACAAGTAATTCTACGTAAGCAGGCATGTTTTAAATGTCACAAACATATCCAAAGTATTTAGAGCATCTGCATACAGTTAGAATTACTTTAAATTCACTGTTACATAATCTGTCCAACGCTGTTACTTCCTTAGGATATGTGTCTTGATAGGCCAAATCTTTCCTACAATATCACAATTATTCACTGAAAACAGGTCTCTTTTTTCAATTTTTCTAATAGGGGATCCAATGGATCTCCCCTCACATCTTCACTGTCAAGGATTCAGGTTCTCACCAGGTCATCCAGTGTGTGGATTTTTCAAATTCTCATAGTGTGTGTCACCTCACACACCCCAAAGATACACAACCTCTCCAAATAAGCCCAGAGTGAGTCCATGTAAATGTGGCCTGTGATGAACTGGCGGCATGTCCAAGGAATACAAAAAGCAGGTTCAAACAAGCAAAAAAAAAAAACAAATGTACTTTATTTGTTGTGTTTCTTGCAATAAGTATCTGGTATGAAAGAAAGAAGAAATAAGAGATGGCACGTGGAGGAAATTTCAGAACTGTGAGGATTAAAGAGCTCCCCAAGCCTTTGAGGTATTATACATTTCAAATCTTTTGATATGCAAAGACTTCAAACAAATTAAAACAGCAGAAGCTGAACTTCTTCCTAAACATACTTTACATTTGTTCTGCAGTGAATTTCCCCTTGGGATTAATAAAGTGTCTATCTATCTATCTATCTATCTATCTATCTATCTATCTATCTATCTATCTATCTATCTATCTATCTATCTATCTATCTATCTATGCCAAGTATTTTTATGTTTAAATGTTTTATAATATCTGAATCAGACTCATAGCTTTGTAACCCTTTCTCCTCTATTTCAATTGCTGTTATGTGATCAAATGTCCTTTCGTGTTTATTCTTACTTTCCTGGGCTGAGATGACCACTGCAACATGCAGCAAGCATATATGACGTGTCCCACTTGTGATCCCCTTTTGATAAGAGAGCAGAACAGGGTCTGTGTTGTCAAGAATTCTTAGTTCTTTTTCTAGTGGTTTACCCTGTTCTCACAGCTTGTTTCACACAGAGGAAACTAGAAATCAAGATGTACTAAAAAAGGAGATCATTTGGCATTTGTCATCACCTCTTTGTGTTATATTCAGCTATTCATTTTCAAACCTGCAATTTAGAGTCATGAGGGATCAGACGCTACTCTGAAAATATCAAATACAGGATAAAAACCGTATTTATGTTCACATTAATTTATGTGTACATTACCTTGAAAATGTGTCTGGAATGACTAATTCTAAAAAATTCCAATCAGTCTCCAACAGAGTGCTTTCTTAATGAATCATTTTATTATACTATATTAATTACAGCATTTGCTTGAACTGAGTTAGTTTAATTACAAGTTTTCTGAAGAAGGGGCCTGAGCAACCTCAAAAGCTTGCATATTGTAATCCATTCAGTCAGTCATTGTCCAACCCGCACACACACTAGGGACAATTTAGGATCGCCAATGCACCTAACTTGCATGTCTTTGGACTGTGGGAGGAAACCGGAGCACCCAGAGGAAACCCACGCAGACACGGGGAGAACATGCAAACTCCATGCAGGGAGGACCCGGGAAGCGAACCCAGGTCACCTTACTGCGAGGCAGCAGCGCTACCACTGCACCACCATGCTGCCCCGTAATCCGTTCAGTTAGCCAATAAAAGCTAGCATTTTTCCTTACTTCTCATTGCATCCATTATGGCTAACACAGTAGAACATCCTACTACTACTGAATTTAATGAAATTAAAATACTTAGGTAATATTATGCAAGCAGAATGGTGCTTGGTTACAATATTGTGCTGCTTGCTCAGGACAGCAAACATTTTGAGAGAGAGACTGGAATCAGAGATGACATGGACAGATCAGAATTCAAGCAGGGGTCTTAACCTGTAGAACTAAACTGAAATCAATTAATCTCATGGTGAAAGAACAGAGTTGTAATTCATCTTCTTCTTCTTCTTCTTTCAGCTGCTCCTGTTAGGGGTTACCACAGCAGATCATCTTCTTCCATATCTTTCTGTCCTCTGCATCTTGCTCTGTTAACACCCATCACCTGCATGTCCTCTCTCACCACATCCATAAACCTTTGCTTAGGCCTTCCTCTTTTCCTCTTCCCTGGCAGCTCTATCCTTAGCATCCTTCTCCCAACATACCCAGCATCTCTCCTCTGTACATGTCCAAACCAATGCAATCTCACCTCTCTGACTTTGTTTCCCAACCGTCCAACTTGAGCTGTCCGTCTAATGTACTCATTTCTAATCCTATCCATCCTTGTCACACCCAGTGCAAATCTTAGCATCTTTAACTCTGCTACCTCCAGTTCTGTCACCTGCTTTCTGGTCAGTGCCACCACCTCTAACCCATATAACATAGCTGGTCTCACCTGTAGACATTCCCTTTCACTCTTGCTGATACCTGTCTGTCACAAATTACTCCTGACACTCTTCTCCACCCATTCCACCCTGCCTGCACTCTCTTTTTCACCTCTCTTCCACAATCCCCATTACTCTGTACTGTTGATCCTAAGTATTTAAACTCATTCACCTTCGCCAACTTTACTCCCTGCATCCTCACCATTCCACTGACCTCCCTCTCATTTACACACATGTATTCTGTCTTGTTCCTACTGACCTTCATTCCTCTCCTCTCTGGAGCATATCTCCACCTCTCCAGCATCTCCTCAACCTGCTCCCTACTATCACTACAGATCACAATGTCAGCAGCAAACATCATAGTCCACGGGGACTCCTGTCTAATCTTGTCTGTCAACCTGTCCATCACCATTGCAAATAAGAAAGGGCTCAGGGCCGATCCCTGATGTAATCCCACCTCCAACTTGAATGCATCCGTCACTCCTACCGCAGACCTCACCACTGTTACACTTCCCTCGTACATATCCTGTACAACTCTTACATACTTCTCTGCCACTCACGACTTCCTCATACAATACCACAGCTCCTCTCAAGGCACCCTGTCATATGCTTTCTCCAGGTCCAAAAAGACGCAATGCAACTGCTTCTGGCCTTCTCTAAACTTCTCCATCAACATCCTCAGAGCAAACATTGCATCTGTGGTGCTCTTTCTTGGCATGAAACCATACTGCTGCTCACTAATCATCACCTCACTTCTTTACCTAGCTTCCACTACTGTTTCCCATAACTTCATGCTGTGGCTCATCAATTTTATTCCTCTGTAGTTACTGCAGTCCTGCACATCCCCTTTATTCTTAAATATCGGCACCAGTACACTTCTTCTCCACTCCTCAGGCATCCTCTCACTTTCCAAAATTCCATTAAACAATCTGGTTAAAACCTCCACTGCCATCTCTCCTAAACACCTCCATGCTTCCATAGGTATGTCATCCAGACCAACGGCCTTTCCATTTTTCATCCTCTTCATGGCTGTCCTTACTTCCTCCTTGCTAATCCGTTGCACTTCCTGATTCACTATCTCCACATCATCCAACCTCCTCTCTCTCATTCTCTTCATTCATCAGCCTCTCAAAGTACTCTTTCCATCTGCTCAACACACTCCCCTCACTTGTGAGTACATTTCGATCTTTATCCTTTATCACCCTAACCTGCTGCACATCTTTCCCAGCTCGGTCCCTCTGTCTAGCTAATCGGTACAGGTCCTTTTCTCCATCCTTAGTGTCCAACCTCTCATACAACTCATCATACGCCTTTTCTTTAGCCTTCACCACCTCTGTCTTCACCTTGTGCCTTATCTCCTTGTACTCTTGTCTACTTTATACATCTTTCTGACTACCCCACTTCTTCTTTGCCATCCTCGTCCTCTGTATACTGTCCTGTATTTCCTCATTCCACCACCAGGTTTCCTTTTCCTCCTTCCTCTTTCCAGATGTCACACCAAGCACCCTTCTTGCTGTCACCCTTACTACATCGGCTGTAGTTTCCCAGCTGTCTGGTAATTCTTCACTGCCACCCAGTGCCTGTCTCACCTCCTCCCTAAACTCAACCTTGCAGTCCTCCTTTTTCAACTTCCACCATTTGATCCTTGGCTCTGCCCTCACTCTCTTCCTCTTCTTGATCTACAATGTCATCCTACAGACCACCATCCTATGCTGCTTAACTACACTTTCCCCTGCCACCACTTTGCAGTCTTCAATCTCCTTCAGATCAACTCTTCTGCATAGGATGTAATCTACCTGTGTGCATCTTCCTCCACTCTTGTATGTAATCCTATGTTCCTCCCTCTTCTTAAAATACGTATTCACCACAGCCATGTCCATCCTTTTGGCAAAATCCACTATCCTCTGACCTTCTTCATTCCTCTCCTTGACACCATATCTACCCATCACCTCCTCATCTCCACTGTTCCCTTCACCAACATGCCCATTGAAATCCGCTTCAATCACCACTTTCTGTCCTTTGGGTACACTGTTCATCACTTCATCCAACTCACTCCAAAAATCTTCTTTCTCACCCATTGCACACCCAACTTGTGGGGCATATGCACTAACAATATTCATCATCACACCTCCAATTTCCAGCTTCATATTCATTACTCTGCCTGACACACTTTTCACCTCCAAAACACTCTTGACATACTGTTCCTTCAGAATAACTCCTACCCCATTTCTCCTCCCATCCACACCATGATAGAACAATTTGAATCCACCTCCGATCCACCTGGCCTTACTCCCCTTCCATTTAATCTCTTGCACACACAATATATCAAACTTCCTTCTCTCCATCATATCTGCTAACTCTTTCCCCTTAGCAGTCATAATGCCAACATTCAAAGTTCCTACCCTCAGATCCACTCTCTTTACTTTCCTCCTCTCCTCCTGCCTCTGGACACATCTCCCTCTCTTCTTCTCCTTCTTCTTCTTTGGCCAACAGTAGCCCAATTTCCGCCAGCACCCTGTTGGCTAACAGTACTGATAGTGGTCGTTGTTAACCTGGGGCTCGACCAATCTGGTATGGAAATTTGTATTGTTGTCTACTTATTGATTTGGCAAAATTTTACACCGGATGCCCTTCCTGACGTAACCCTCCTCATTTATCTGGGCTTGGGACACGAAGAAACACACTGGTTTGTGCCTCCCCTGTGGCTGTAATTCATAAGCCAATTAAAAAAGTGACCGTTAATTTGTAGTCAGAGAGTAGAAAAGGTTATTGCAATGAAGTCACGAGTCACACACTGACAGTTGTCAAGCCCAACATAGGTATAGCAACCGTTTACCATATTATCCCAGAATGGCAGCACCCATAAGAAAAACAAAAATAGCCAGTGGAGAATGTGAATCATATTTAACAATGCCATAACATATGTAGAAAAAATAAATTAATTAAAATTGTAAGACTGATCATGACAAATATGTAAAGTACAGACACACAGAAGAGAAGTTGATTGTTCAGAATCTTCTGAATCTGACTAAAATTACAGATTAAAATGGAGTTAAACATCAGGAATAAAGCATTCTTATGTCTACAACAATATTACTAGTTTTGTTCTACTTAATCCATAGTGAAGAATCAGTTCTTGCATTTTTAAGATAGAAAGCTTATTAGTCATTGGCTGCCCCACACATTTTACAATTCTTTCTATTTTTCAATTGAAATAATACAAAATGTCTTCATAGTACACTTTGGTTTATTTTAAATGCCTGCCTTGTACTTCTGCACCATGGAACAATCTGTTTTCTAACACATGCTTATTTGGCTCTCAAAAATTGTATTATGCAGTTCCAGACAACAGGCTGTTGCTAAATCTCCTTTGCCTGAGAAGAACATATTTAAGGATTGTTTGCAGTTGGTCAACATGCATAAGGAAACAGACACTGCTGCAAATAAAAAGCACTTTTAGTCAATAGGCTTCAAAATATGCTGGTCTGTGAAAGACCAAATGGAGCTAATTGATGCACCTTTTTCTGGCTGTTACAACAAAAGCAGTCATACTGTGTTGCTACAGAAGACTGACAGATTCCAATCAGACTGAGCTCTCAGTATCCAGTGAGAGTGTGAACATTATTCATGCTCTAAAATGCTGAAATGTGTGTGAATGTTACATTCACCAGAGCCTAACAGTTCAGACTACTTTGCAAAGTATTTGAAGATTTTAACAGCCAAAGAGAGGGAAAAAATGATTTGTTTCAAAATGCCTAGCAAGGGTAAAAAAGGACCATCACTAGATTTATGAATAAAAGTGAATAAAACAGAGCATCATAATATCATCATTATTATATTTTAGCCAAGTATATTTCCTGCTTCTATATTCTTCTGCACAACCCAGTCAGATTGAGTCTTTCTAACCTAAACTCTGATTTACCAACTAATTGATTTACATGTTGTGAACAGAATTGTAATCATTCTTGATTAGTTACCTAAACATTGAGTCTGAAGCTTGAGCTACAGGAAAGAAAAAAGCTGAAGAAACATTTGCAAAGGCTGATCTTACCACTCCGTCCTGGATGCATGAATAGACACATTTCATTCCTCTATTTGCGATAAGATCCTGCTATTCTATCATTTTCCAGCATGTATTATTAACAAGCGTGAACCGATTTTAAAATGCTATTGATAAATTTATAAAATTTGGTAACCCCACACTCTGTTTTTGTCAAGGTGAGGGTAGAGGGTAAAATGAATCCTGCAAAATAAAGAGAAATCCTAGAGGAAAACCTGATTTAATCTGCAAAAAACCTGCAGCTTTGGAGATATTGTATTCAAGACAGCAACTTCAAGCATAAATCCAAAGTTACACAGGAATGGCTTAAAAACAATTTTAATATCCTGGTGCCTCATGCATAACGCCATGCATAGAATTCACACTAAAACATGGCGTACGTACAAAAGTGGAAATGTGTGTACGCACAAAAAAAATTCAGATGCGCAAAACCGTGCGTAAGCCAACTTCCATTCATTTCCGCTACATAAATCCTAGTCAGCAAGAAAAGTAACACTCATGCACGCGTCTGCCGTCCCATCCTGACTCCTCCCAGAATTGTGCATATTTTAATATGCAAATCAATATAAATAGCCCTTTCCATTCAGTGTTTGGTTAAAAAATAATGGAAAAGGCACAGGGAAAAAAGAAGAATATCAGCGAATACCAAGAGGAAGTAAGGATAAATGTACTATTTATTGGGTTAGGCAGTGATATAAACAACAAAAGGAAGCAGATTGAGTTATATAGAGTGGCAGAGAAACTCGAAAGTTCAAGTTCAGAAAGTCACACACTGCTCAGATATCAAAGTCGCCATGAAAAGGTGAGTCGTAGGCCACCGTTTGAGTGTCAAATGGAAGCATATTAGGGTATAGAGAAAAGAAACACAAAATAGGGACACAATGGAAAAAAAATATTGAAATGTCAAATTTAATCTCAAAATTTCCACATTAATCATGTAGTTATTTTGTCATTAAAGTAAAAAACAGCAAGTTTAGGTTTTATACGTGGAAATGTGAGTGTGGAAACAGGCATTCGCCTGTTTGAGAATATGTGCCTGGTCTTGAAAATGGCTGATCACCCTTGAACCCTATGCAATGACAGAGCTTGAGAAGTTTTGCAAAGAAGAATGATGGGAATGACAGTGTCAAGATATACAAAGCTGACAGAGACCTGTGTACACAGACTGAAGGCTGTCAGGGCTACCAAAGGTGCAAGTGGTCTACTGGATACTGAGTTAATGGGAGTAAATACTAATGCAATGAATTATTTTGTGCTTTGTATTTGTAATCAATTTAGACTTTGACATTAAAGTATTTTTTTCTGTTGATTAGTGTCAAAAAGGCCAATTTAAATCCACTGTAAATCAATGTTGTATAAAAATAAAAAGTAAAAACTTTCAGATGGGTAAATACTTTTTATAGACACTTTGCATCTAGTCACCTTTTAAATATCTCCATGATGCTATTGACAAACTGCAAGGTAAGTGATTGCATATTCTGTACATGTGATGCTCAGGGAAAAACATGTTTTTTTATTATTATTTATAGGAAAACGTATGTCTAAAACAGACTTTACTAGAGTAATTCATAAATTGAAACATACCTATTATTTGTCTTGTTTATGCTTATTCAGACTTGCATCAGTAAAATTTGTTAAATTATATACAGAAAAGAACTGAGTATAAGTAAAATTTTCTGTTCCAACTATGTGGTACACTAGTAAGACCAAACCTGGAGCACTATGTACTATTAAGGTAACCAAAAAAGATAAAGCAGCTCTAGAACCCATGCAGAGAACAGCATTGCTGGTTTAAATGGCACCTTCTAATCTGACAGGCTAAGGGAATAATACTCTTTAGATCTGAACAAAGTGTGGACTTAATCCAGGTCTTCCCAAATTAATAAAGGCATTAATGTAGTTGATACTTAGGTTAAACAGCCAATCTACTTGAAGACATTAGTGGAAATTAAAATTGAAGTTCATTTACATAGAAAACAAGGAAACAGTTTGTCACATTAAATGGAAACAAGAATTAATTATAAAGTCATGAAGCTGAAGCAGAAGTCCTGTTGGCTTTAATAATAAATCTGAATGAGACTTTGGGACAATTTGATTAGATAATCAGGTGGGTCTGATTAAGGTCTTTTCTAGAACTACTTTAACATCAATCCGTTTATTGTAAAAAGAGTACTGTTGCATTTCTGGCTTTCATTGGATCTTTCTGGGTCCTGATGTTCAAATTAAGAAGGAAGACTAGTCTATTGCAAAATGCATATTAAAGCAGATATTTCTGAAATAATTAACTTTGAACTGTCACCTAAGCCATCCCAATTGATCTGTCATGTGTTAATTTTATTGCAACCATTTTAATATCCTTGTAAAGGTGATGCTTACATATTAGAGTTGAATGATGTATTAATTGTTGTTCTTTTTTTATATTTCAGCATGAACTGAATAAGTAATTAACACTCTCGTTGTTCATTTTTGTTCAATTTAAAATTGCTTTTATACATTGTTCTTTTCTATGGTTATTATAGGTCTGTTGCACTGCCTGTGTTGACGTTGCAGGTTTTTCTCCTGGCTTTTTGTATTATTTTTCTTTTAACTGTTTTTTCTTTCACAATTCACAGCAGATAAGTTTATTTGCTTTGGTTCAGTGTTGGTTAAGTGTAAAAGTGTAGGTGACTTGTGATGGACTGGTTTCTGCTTGACACTGGATAAGTGTGTCAGAACCAATGGCCTGTTTGGCATGAAAATTCTGGTGGCGTATACCAAAATTTTCCTATATTTTTACAGACTTCTCCAACATAATCATTAACTTACCGAACTAATAATGTCATCCCCCACTTTTTTTAATGGCCCATGAAATATGGAAGGTTATGAACCTTTCACGTTACAAAAAATCAATTAAGCAGTAAGATGCTGGCGCTTGGTCTTCCCTAATGGGTATCAGATCATTGTGATACTCTCTGTCATCATCAACATCAGATGTAAAAATTAATTTAAAAGTTACGTGAAATGACAGCAGTGCAACCACCCACTGCTCACAAAAGTATATTGGTTTTGAAGTGAAATTTAAATAGCAACACCTCAAGTTTAGAATCAACTGGCTTTGAAGTGAAAAAGGGCAGGACATAATAACATGGAAGGAACATGCAGGCTACAGCCTCTGCACAACTCTAGCTGCACACTATACATCCAGCAGCAGCACTAACTACTATCTTTCCAGGTATTTGCTGGTCAACATATGCCACATGTAGACTACCTTCATGATATTTTCACATTTAATGTGGTCCTCATCGGTGGTGAGTGAAATTAAAGATGAAGCATAATTTTCTATTTTCGATGCATTCTTGCAATTTACCTCCTTTCTTTACTTATTACTTTAACAAATTTTAAGAATAAAATGGTACTGGACATTTCAAACCTCGTCCCCTGACTGGAAAAAAAGAAACATTTGATGAAAAAAGCGAAAACAAGAAAACATGGCTTTCATTTTATTATGGCTGATGACCTGCAAGTTCCATTGCTAAACTGAAATGTTCAGGTTGCACATGTGTACACCACCAAGGGTAGAAAGAACACTGCAGGGCCAATTGATCCAGCCTCTCAACCAGGAAGCAGGCTTACAGCATCGGCTCAGAGACAATTGTGCAATATTTTCAAGAATAATAATTGCATCGAGCATATGGCAGAAAATTGGAAAATAAAACCACTTAAAGAGATGAAGATGAGAGTTGTTATAACCATGTTACTATATTGATAGAAGCTTATTACCAGTTTTGCACAACTTCTGTTGAGGCTAAACTTTGTTAATTGGCAAAAAAGGTTCAGATTTCAGTTTATTTACCAAAGACCTCCTAAATTTTTAGATGTTTTATTATTGCAATTACTATCTTTTCTAAAATTATATTTTCATGTGAATGTCAATTGATTCAAGCACAGCTATTCAAACAGCATTTGTTTACCTTTATAAGAGCTTCAACTCTGTGTACTCACTTTCCTCTCATTAAGACCATCATTATATTAAATGCCACATAATTATACACAATTAGCACCTCCTACAACTAATTAAAATTGTAGGACAATTAAAATAACAATTAAAATAAAGTAAAACTATATGTTTGTTTCAATTAATCTCTACAGGCTTCTCACAGTTTCCATTTATTATACAATTCGCATACACACACACGCTCATTCAGACACTAATTTAAAGGCTGAGAATTCCAGTCCATTTACATCTGCTACATAAAATGCAAAAAATGAAGAAGAAATAAAAGATTTTCTGCCCACATTCCATTGCAATGTCAAATCCTAAAGCAAGAGCAAAATAATTCAGAGCCTGACCCCTGTGCACTCTGCAATGCCCTCTTTTGCCCTAAAGATCTCTCGTTAGTAAATATCAGATAATTAGCTTTTCAGGTCCTTTCAAAACCTTGACCTGCCAGTGGGCAGGGCTGCTCTTAAAGCTGCTGTGCAATACAAATTAATGAACTGAATAAATGCCTGATGGAAAAAGCGGCCCTACTCATCGGCAAATGGCAATAAAACAATCAGCTCCAAAGAACATGAACCCTGTAGAGCATTGTCTTTGATTCATTGTGCACACAAAGTGGCATCTAGTATTAAACGTGTCATTTGACAATATTGACCTATAGTAAATCAAATTCACACATTGTGATCCATGCTAATAGGAAGAGTGGGCAGCAACAAGACAGGGGTCTTCATAACAAGTCATAAGACGGAAGAAAGTAAAAGGTCCTACTTAGCAAAGATTGAACTAACCACGAAATTAGTTGAGTCTTCAAAATCAGCAAGGCTAAATAACAATGCCTATTCTGCCTTCCTCACTGGGCAGAAAAATAAAAGAGATGAATAGAGACCTTTTTTGTAAATAATTCAGAACATAATTAAAAACATTTTTTCTGTGTGGCATTGGCAGAGAGAGACTGCAGACTCAGCAGTATAAGACAGCAGGGTCTCTTTTGCATTATACGAATAAAAGTCATGCTATTCCTTGCCGTCATCTCCCCAGATAACTGGCTTCCAATCTGTTTATGGTCCAGGAACTTTTATAAATATCCATATACTTTGAAAAAGAAAAGATTTTTTCCATGCAATTGTCACAGCTCCTACAGCCTATTACATAAATCAAAAACAAAAAAGTAACTGAGTTGAAAGGTGGGAATTTTAAACAAATGATTAAAATGCTTCATTTTCTGTATTAAAGTGAGCAACTTTAACTCAAAAATAAAATGAATTGTGAGCTATGAGAAAGAGTGGCATGGTAGAGTGGTGATTAGTGCTTCTGCCTCACACATCCAATGTCCTGGGGCCTCATGTATAAACGGTGCGTACGCACAGAAATGTTGCGTACGAAAGTTTCCACGCTCAAATCGCGATGTATAAAACCTAAACTTGGTGTAAAGCCATGCACATTTCCATGGTACCTCATACCCTGGCGTATGCAATTTCTCCGCTCGGTTTTGCAGACTGGCGGCACCCAGCGTCAAAGCAGTGCTACTGTTCCTGTGTGGTCACCCTTTCTTTCTTCGATTCACATTCCTGATGCGGCTTTATAAATACACTGAAACTAACTGCATATTGTTTATTAGTGTAATGCATCTGATTGTAATTAACCTGCAGCAATATAATGGTCCAGGGAATAGCCATAGTATTCCAAATACCATAACTGCTTTAGCGTTGTTATTCTCACTGCATCTTCTTCTTTTTTCAGCTGCTCCCGTTAAGGGTTGCCACAGCAGATCATCTTTTTCCATATTACTCTCACTGCACCACTCAGAGTATTTATATCACTGTATCTGAGTGGGGAATCACAGCAGCAGCTGATTGGAAAGAGAATTATCGGTATACAGCATGAAGCAGACGCTGCCTGAGCCACGGCAAAACGCTTCAGAGACTTCCCTGTATGGACTTCGCAGTTTAGAAAAAGTTTCATCCCAAGAACTATAAACGCACTCAATCAGTCCATCAAGTGCTCCTTGTAGAACTGTTTGTACTTATAAGTACAATTACCTCACTGTAAACTTGCACTACAGTTATAATATTGCACAACCTGCGCCACTTTATAAAGCTTGTATTTACATATGATGACGATATCATTTTTAAGATGAAATGCAGCAAAATATGTTGATTATATTATACAGATAAAACTTTAACTTCATTTAAATAATCTGTATTGTTAATGTAGCCGCTGAAATATAAGGTGTCATCAGGCACGGGTAAGACGCGTGTCAAAAGAATTCTCAGAGTCCAAGAGTTCGTTTTAAAGGTATTTAGTGAAAGTTAAAAGCAAATAATCCACACAAGAATAAAAGAAAAAATAGTTACACACGTAGAATAAAAGGCAAAAAAAAGGGAAAAATGTATCTTCTTTAAACTTAGCTTTTCTTGAAAGACTTTAGTTATTTCTACACTTAAAGGTTCTTAATTTCTTCTTCTGTACGCCTTAGCGTATGGTGCGGTACTTAAGTAAACAAGTTTTCTTTACTTGTTATTTCTCACGTAGGCCATTGAGCACTGTTACGTGCGGTCGCGTTTCTTCTTCTCTGCTAAAAGGTTCTTAATTTCTTTTTCTCTACTTAAAGGTTCTTAGCTTCTTCTTCTGTACGCTTTACGTACGGTACAACACATAAATTAAGTGCTGTTAAGTGCATATTTACTTCACACACTCAAAAGGCTCGTAAGCCGGTTGGCATACAGGCAAGTGCCCAGGCACGGTGACGTGCGATCACGGTTAAAAACCGTATGCCTCTACACCTTATACAAGGCAAGGCTGTCACTAACTAACTGAAGAATAATGTTTACTCCAAGCTGTTAGAAATGGCAAGAATATACCAATACGATTCTATTTACGGGCGGCACGGTGGCGCAGTGGGTAGCGCTGCTGCCTCGCAGTTGGGACACCTGGGGACCTGGGTTCGATTCCCAGGTCCTCCCTGCGTGGAGTTTGCATGTTCTCCCCGTGTCTGCGTGGGTTTCCTCCGGGCGCTCCGGTTTCCTCCCACATTCCAAAGACATGCAGGTTAGGTGGATTGGCGATTCTAAATTGGCCCTAGTGTGTGCTTGGTGTGTTTGTGTGTGTCCTGCAGTGGGTTGGCACCCTGCCCGGGATTGGTTCCTGCCCTGTGTTGGCTGGGATTGGCTCCAGCAGACCCCCGTGACCCTGTGCTCGGATTCAGCGGGTTGGAAAATGGATGGATGGATTCTATTTACGGGGGTTATAGGAACCTCCCATTATTTATGCATTGTCATCTAAGAAATATTCATGAATCTTATAGAACAAGGAAAATGGCTCTTACACTTAATAATTAAACATGTGAGGACATGGTGTTGCAGCGCTAGCTAGTTCAGGGATTGTTCCTGCATTGCGTTGTATTCTTGCTGGTGCTGACGCGACACTGGAAGGATAGACGGATAGAATAATTAAACATGTACTACGAAGATATTTCAATGTTCCTTAAAAGTTTTGAAGAATCGGCGTTCTAAGCTTACAGATGGCTTCACGTCTATTACAGAGCTGATTGTGTGGCGATTGGGTATTTGGAGAAAGAAAAGTAAGGACAGGAATTGGAGGTTAGTACGTTTGAAAGAGACAGTACTGCTGTGATAAATTATTTCATCGAAGGTCGCGCATGGCGCAGCAAGCCTCTTGCGTGAGACACGACCAATCACTGCACCACCGTGTTCCCATGTTTAATAACATGCTTTCATTCCTATCATCATGAAAAATATATCACGTATACATCTCAGTATTTTAATTATTCAGAGAGCTGTAATATCACGAATGTAATGGATTATGTGTCCTGTCGGAGAAAGAGAAAGCCCGTTTAAGAAGCAGGTAGTGATTTACACACATAGAGCACATAGAAGATCAAATACAAAATAAAGCATTTAACGTGCTACTTTAGTTACAATGGGATTTGAGAAACTAGTAAATTAAACGTTTTTAAGATGAAGTTTATGATGTTCTACTTTAATGGCAAAATAAACTACGTGATTAAAGTGGAAATTTCGAGATTAAAGTTGACATTTCGTGCTTTTTTCCCACTGTGTGCCTATTTTTTTTGTCTGTACCCTAATAAGCTTTCATATGACACTCAGACGGTGGGCTACGACTCGCCTTTTCACAGCGACTTTGATATGTGACTTCTTTTTTATTTCGGGCACTGTGCGACTTTGCGAACTTGAGCTTTCGAGTTTCTCTGACACTCTGTCACTCGATCAACTTCCTTTTGTTGATTATACCACTGTTTAAACCAACAAATAGTATGTTTTTCCTTTGCCTCCACTTGGTATTCGCTGAAATTCTTATATTTTCCCCCATGCTTTTCCCATTGTCTTTTCACAGAAGGCTATTTATATTGATTTGCATATTCAAAGAGGCGTAACTTTGGGAGGAGTTGGGGCGGGACAGAAGGCGCATGCATGTGCGTTACTTTTCACGCTGATTGGGATTTATGTAGCGGAAGAACGTGGAAGTTTGCGTACGTACAGATTCCTGCATCTGGATTTTTCTGTGCGTACGCACATTCCCGCTTTTGTGCTGACGCCATGTTATAGTGTGAGTTCTACGCACGGCGTTATACATGAGGCCCCTGGTGTCAAAATTTCAGTGTAGAGTTTAGGTATTCTTCTTGTATATGCATAGGTTCCATTTGACATGATGGAGTTCAAAACTTGCATATAACATAAATAAAATGCTCAAATACTCCACCCAAAATATATTTTTTTTATAAGTTACTTTTCTTATATAGTTAGTAGTGCTTAATCTCATGTTTTCATGCAGAATGAGAAAAAAAAAGTTATAATAGAGCCCAATTGTGATCAGTGGGGTATAAGAGCAAACAATGTGAAAAAAAATCCATGAAATTTCTCAAGTTACTCGTGTTGCATAGTCCACATGTCCGTTATTCAGTCATATGCTCAAAACATGCAAAACACATGCATTTTTGCTAAAATGTTAGTTACTTCTGGAAAGATTAGCACACATCCTCAATAGGAAAATGCATTCCCATAATAGTGTGCTTTTGAATTGAAGATAAGATTCTTTTTTCTTTTTTTTAATATTTTATTTATTTGAATACAGGATTCTTCACCTGTGAATGAGGGTAAGAAAAAGAGGCAAAGAAGAAACACATAAGGAGAAAAACTCCATCTAACATTTTAAATATGATATCATAAGAGGGTCAATCATGGGCCTGAAATGCTTGTTCTTAAAAGATATTTGTGGATTCTTGCCATTTTTAAAAAAATTTTGAATGCTTCCCCTGAAAAAGAATTAGATTTTTTTCTAATTTGAGATAATACAGAATAACTCTCACCCACAAAGTTATACAAAATGGGTTAGGATTCTTCCAGTTAATGAAATACATCTGCACACTAGTTGTGTGATATAGGATATTACAATCAGTTTTCACATATGCACTTTAATCCTGTCTGGGAGTGCACAAAATGCTGCTGTAAATGGATTAGGAGTGATTGTGACACCAAGGATGTCCCCTGAAATATTAAAAGATCTTTGTCCAAAATTATGTTAATTTAGTGCATTCCCAAAATACATAGCATAGTGATGCTGGAGCTAGATGGTAATGATCGCACATGGTTCTTCCCCTGGGTACATTAGGCAATTTCAAACTCGATATATGTAATCAATGAAAGATTTTTAGTTGAATTATGAAATGCATTGAGTATACAGAACTAGAGTTTGATAGTGAGAAATTTATCAGTGAAGGAATAATAATTTCCTCAGTCACTTTGATGTGCTGACAAGAAAGTATATTATCTTGAGTTTGGATATAAAAATCTCTATGTATTGAATAGATCTGTAATAAATTGTATAATTGTCAAAAAGAGGTCCTATATGTGCGTACACAGCTTTCCATGTGAAAGTTGGGATTTATAAAAAAAAAAAAAAAAAACTTGACAGGAGAATTTGTGTACATAGTTGACATTTCAGAGAAACTGAAAAATCACAACACCCTTGATCAAGTAGGGAAATGCAGCCACACCATCTTAATGACAACTCAAGTGCACAATAATTAGTTCATCGCACCATTATTATGTGAGTTGATGTAAAAAAACATATTAAATCTCAAAAGTAATGAATATGATGTACAGACTATTTTAGTTTTCTTTTGAAAATGTTGCATATTTGCACTGAAGAACTTTTTTAGTTTTCCATCATTTTATATCCCATCACTTCTCTGGGAACTGATCAACAGGTAAGAAATATCTCAGTCAAGCTTCAGCTCTGACATGCCCGCTGTGCTGGAAGACATTAACCATCTGATGAGGCGCTACATTCATTTTCCATATTGAGTGGGTGTATATAAATAAAACATAACATGTTTTTGCCATCTTAAAAGGGCAATTTACAGCAGTGTCCAGTTTTCCTAACATACATTGTCATGGATTGCTCTCATATTGCAATACAAGTGCCTAATGAGAATAAAGCTGCTTTTGTTAACTGTAAGCCATGACATTTTATTAACGCACAAGTCATCTGTGATGCCAAGGTGAAACTGACAAATGTTGTGGTTTGGTTACCTTGGTCAACGCATTTATTTTGAGGCAAAGTAGTATTATCAGACATCTGGCTGATGGTACTGTAGGTGGTAGCTGGCGTGTTGGTAAGGTAACCGGCTGAACGCTTAGCGCTTCATATGGCCTCTATTGCTCGTTGTAACAGCAGCCATGTCATTACATGTGCTAGGTGATGGTGGCCACACACTCAGATGCGGATGCCTTACACCTTTCCTTAACCTCCAGAATGCAGACGAGAGTTGCTAGAATAGTTGGATTACTCTTCCATGCTCAGTTGTGGAGTGTGATATAGGACTCCTCACATGCAGACAGTGGTGTCCGGATGTATCAGGTGGGAGGCTGCTCTACCAACCAATTTATGTTCTGCAGGACTGTGAGCATAGTGATTGTATACGTATGACGTTCATTAGCATGCTCCATGTATGGCTGTTTCAGGGTGACAACAATGCAGGGATTGAGGTGCGTTCACGTACACACATCTACAAAACTATTGCAATTTCTATTGGGTAAATTGCATACAAATGTGTATTTGTCATATTTTATAAATGTGTTTTTTTGCATTATATTTTTCTGTTTTTTTTGGTTTAAACATACTTTTATGCTCAAATCAATGCAAAGTTTTATCAATTTTGTCAATCCTTGAATTAAATTAGTACAGCAACATAAAACAAATCTTAAAATATTTTTGTTTTAATATATGGAAGCTACATTCTCATACAGTATATTGTGCATATTGTTCATGTGAAGTTTATTAGATGTCCACATTTGATATCTTAAAGCATAATAACTATTAATCAAGATGTACAGAAAGCATGCACGTCTATAGGATGTTTTGTGGTGAAGGTTAAGGATAATTGTTTATATAGGAATGCAAACTAAACATAAAAAAAGTTTAAAAGCTCCTTGCAGGACCTTGGATGAACATAATGCATGGCCTTCATTGCCTGATCATGACTGTAAGTCAGAGAACAAAAGGATGTATATGTGTAAGGGGAGAGGACATAAGTACAGAATGTGCAGAAACAAAAGATTATTGTAAAACGCTGTTAAATGCATCACAACTACAATCTCACTCAAGCCTTTGGCAAAACATTTATCTTTACAGAAGGTGTTACAAATGAAAAGGTCAATTTGAAATTGCTGCAGCAAATAATACGTTTAAGAAAAAAAATAAGCATTGAGGACCCGTTTTTGTGTACTGGAACACATACAAGAAGTTTACTGTTAGATTAACTAATGTTCTCTACTTGTTACACTAAATATGAATACATGCCACAGTGCCATTCCTCAGTGCTTTGCTATTTACATTACATGCACAGCACAGTTACACATAACAAGTACATAATTTCTTGTGTCCCCTAAATATTTTGAGTTCATAGTTTAGTTTTAGATTACTTCATTGTGATATTTTAAAACTAACCACTCTTGTTTCACACATACACCATGTGCTAACATCATTTACTTCTGTAGTAACTGGTATTTTGTCTTTTTATCTGTGTGTATTTGTTTCTTTGGATGTATATGAGGAGTTATACTTTGTTATTATTTTGACATTTATAGATTTTCCTGTCTCTGTTTCTTTCTTTTGGATGTATATGAGTTGGTTTACTCATTGATGTACTACAACTAATATATGTCATTAATTCATTGTTGCCATCTTTGTAGATCTGTATTTGCTGTACTTTATTATTTTTATTAACAGTTTCCTTTCTTTATTTTTTATTTTGCTTTATTTATACTTATATGAAGATTGTTCTGCCAGAGTTGGAACACTGCAGGCCAAAAGGCAAGATAAAGGACCAGGAGACCAAGCCTAAACAAAAAACTAACAGAGTCAAAACTGGAATGGCAAAGCAACAAATGACAAAACTGAACATGTAAAGCAACAATTTTAGTCAAAACAAGGCAAAGGCTGTTAACCAGTATACTATGGTAATACAGTTCATGTGCAGAGGACTTCCAAAAACTTGAACAGTGCTTCCCAGGTTGTGACAGCTAATAAAGCATTGCATTTATTGACAATTGGAGACACACACCCATAGAATCAATTTGTCATGCCATAGCAACAGATAACAAAATGCCTGAATAATAAATAAAAAACATAACAATAATACATTTCAGCTTTGTCCTTGAAGTTCATAACAAGAAACCAGTAATGCCATTGTGTTTTCTGACCTCAAAAACCTTCAGTAACTCACAAAATACTGCCAGATGATGGAATTTAGTGCATGAAAAGTTAATGAATTATGAGAAAGATATTGTAGGAGAAAAAGTATTTTCTTATTGGGAAGTGACTCTATAAGTTGAATCACATTTAACTGTGATTCTCCAGCTTTAGGATTTTCTAATTTCAGTAAGACCTTCAATGTATTGTCTTAGAATTTCTTGTATTAATTGTATGTTCTGAATAGTTTAATTTGGGTTCTGCTGGTGTTGTATCTGTGTATTGTGCATGTATACGTTGATTTTGGATTTCATGTTTAATATTGTCTGCGGTGGGTTGGCACCCTGCCCGGGATTGCTTCCTGCCTTGTGCCCTGTGTTGGCTGGGATTGGATCCAGCAGACCCCCGTGACCCTGTGTTCGGATTCAGCGGGTTGGAAAATGGATGGATGGATGTTTATTATTGTTTTAATGCAATTTGGCACTTTTTACAGCCGATTCTAGGTGTGGTCTCCTTTAACTATCAGATAATGGGGAACAAGGCAAAGTCTGCTGTCTTTGTGGAAGCAGAACTGAACTAACTTTTTCTCAACATAGTTTTGAGGATCAGGACACATGGGTTTGCTTCTAGGTTACCATAGGTGAAGACAGAAATGACGACTGAATGGTGAATCAAAATCTTCATTCAAGGACTTTATTCCAGATTCACCACCACAGTCCTATACAACATTCTCAAATCTGCTGTGACAGCAATGATACATTGGCCATTCTTATGACTCCTTCCTTTACTCCTGAACAAGACCATGAAATATTTGAACTTCTGCAGTTGGGGCAGCTGTTCGCCACTTAACCAGAGGAAACAAGCCAGTCTTTTCTGCAAGAGGACAATGACTTCAGGTCTGAAGGTGCTTATTCATATTTTAACTACACCACACACAGCTGCAAACCATTCCACTGCACCCTGGAGATCAAAGTCTGTTGACGCCAAGAGAACATTATCATCATCAAACTGTTAAGCCAAGACAAAAAACAACCCAATGTGGCTCAGATGGACCTCAGTATTGATGCTATCCGCCTGTTTTTTTCTCAAGCTGGCCCTTTTGAATAGTCTGCTGATGAAAAAAAAATAGAGCAACAGTTTAGGTGTAATTAGCAAGAAGCCAGGTGATGTGTGTTGTGCGTTGTTTTTTAAAAATGAAGGTAAAAACAAAACAAGTGCTACTACAGACCAAGATTTGCTATGAAAACCAAACAAAGCCAAACATGAACTGCAAGGAGTCGTACACAAATATTCTAAAATGGTGATGCAATACCCATAAAAAGAGGAAGTAAAGTTAAAAAACACACAGGAAAATGAAGATTTTCCAATTATTAACAGAAACAGCAAAGAGAAATTTCCTCAACTCAGTGCTGTCCAATCCTAAGCTGCACCTTGATATCCTAATTATGAAAATCATGAACAGGAGAGGAGGGGAGGCAAGATGCTCCTCTGTCCATATTGAACTTGTTAATCTTAATTTCAAGCATTTAAAAATACGGATTCATTTAATTCATGTAACAGCAGCACACAATTTCAAATACACTTGAATCATCTCACAGAAGATTCTGTGGCATACACGATTAAAAACTTTTTCCAAATCCGCAAATCACATGTAGATAGGATTGACAAATTTCCATGACTCCTTAAATATTTGTACTAGATTGTCAAGTGGATACACAGTTTCACTTTATATTTAATAAAGTCTCTGTTCCAGGACTCTGGAATCCTGGCATACTTTTCCCAAGAAAGCTAAGAAGCTCGATCCCTCAGTATTTAAAACACATGTTCTTGCCCCCTGTTGAGAAATGGACACCAGCTCACCTCCCTGCCAGTTCTGAGATAATGTCCCCACCTTCTATGAATATTGCTTCTCAAATCTCATCCACCTTTGTTGCCAAACCACAAAGGAGTTTTTAGGCACAATATTGACATCATTCACAGAGACTAACAAATTGCTTCTGGCAATAAGTACAAGAAGAAGGGTATATCCATTGGGATCAGGAGTTCCTTAATGAAACATTTTACCACTGCTTCTCTTACATTTTTTGAATATTTACAGATTAATTTCTTCGGCAAGAGAAAGTTTTTATTACCTATCCTTTCATTGTGTCAGTAAACTCTGAAGACGTTTTCATTATACACAGAATAGTTTGTCTGCTACTGTCAATGGTCAACCTAACTGAAAAAAAAAACTTTATGAATAAGCAGTGCCTCCTCCAAATGACTGAACCCCTGGGATTTAGAACAAAACAAAAAAACAAAACAAAAGGCAACAGAGGTGTTACTGCTATTAACTTGTTTCTATGCAAAGATCTATTTCTTGCTCAATTACTTGAAACACTTAATTTCAAGAAAGATTTTGTAATGACTCACTCTAAATAATTCTAATTGAAATTCAAAACAATTTTATTGAGAACAATCAATAATAAAGCTATAAAGGGGCATTTTACGGCAGCATTATAACCTGGGCAGCACAGGCAAGGGACAGCACTGTCCGCCTCTGTAAACATCTCTGTGCTGAAAGGGGATGTTTAAGGAGAAAGCCATCTCATTTTATGGATGTTAATGGCCTCAAGATAGCCATCTTATACCATAGCTTGTAATTGGAAAGGAAGAGGAAAGCCTACAATTGGTGCTTATCCAAGGGCATCAGTGCTATGAGATTTAACCTTTCCCTTGTGTCTCTGATAAGGTGGGAAATTCACCTTTTGCCCACTTCCTTGGATGTATAATCTTTTTATTGTATAGTGTTTTGTTTCACATTTACCTTAACATTGTTTTTTCAAAGTCCATCTTTTTGAGGCTCTCAGAAAGACAACAAAAATAACATTTTTGATTGAATAAATGAGTTTAATATGCATTTAGATACAAGTAGAAAATCAAAAAAAGCCATGCACATCAATGAACATCCATGCTTTTTATGTGTGAGTAAAGACCACTGAACAAATATAAACTATCTACAAAAAACAAAAATAATAATTTTATGATTACTGGTCTGCACATGAATAACAGAACTTTAATATGTGAGGGCTAGAATAAAACACAAGTAGAGTTAAATAACAGTCAGGTCAGGTTGGGGAGCATGTACTTGTACAGTATGTTGCCACACCCACCACACAATGAAACATCTCGGGATTCTGTTTGGCAACCCACCTTCCAGAAATGACCCTCTATCTGCTGCAGCCAGGTGTTACGTGGGTGTCCCCTTGGTCTGGTCCAGCCACTTGGGTCAATGAGGATCTTACGAGCTGGATCACCATCTGGGAAACGCGCCACATGGCTGTAGTGCTGTAACTGACGCTCCCTCACAGTGCAGGTAATGTGCCTCATTTGGGACTCCATGAGCAACCGCTCATTCGACACAAAGTCAAACCAATGGTACCCAAGGATGTCCCGGAGAGACAAGGTACCAATGGAGTCCAGTCTTCATCTCAGGTCACTGGATAGCATCCATGTCTCGCAACCATATAGCAAGATACGAAGTACCAGGACTCTAAAGACTTGGACCTTTGTCCTTTTGCATAGATATCAGGAGCATCACACACCCCTTTCCAGAGACCTCATGACCCCCATGCTTTCCCAGTCTGTCTAATGATGTAACTGTGACTCTTTAAAAAAAATAAAAAAGTTATTATTAGGAAAGCAAAAAATACAAATCATAAATGTAAATCAAAGTTAGAGTCTCTTAACTATAGAATGTTCAGCAAATTGCTTAGAAAAAAGCAACATTATAATTATAGACAAATAATGGCTGACTTTTCAGATGTCTGTCAGGACAAATACACCAGTTGCCACCAACAAAGCCAAATGTGCAGAAACAAGACAGATGTTAGTTTGTGAAAAACTTGATTGTGGTTTGTGCGGCTGCAGAAGAAGAAAAGACATGTAGCCACCATTTAGGCAGATGATGAGTAGATTAATTTGAAAAAAAAAAAAAAGACACACACCCAACTGCGATTTTGGCTGACAAGTCAGGCACAAGATTGCAAGACCAGCTGACTTGATGAAACAAAAATAGCTGCTGAGAGGCTTGTCTGTGGGGTAGACAAAAAATCATCACTGCCATGCAGGATAAATGACCAGACAAATACAAAAGTGTCTTTACTAAATTGGCCGGCTGGTTTAAAAGGATTGGACAGCCATTGCTTAACATGACAAATAGAGCTTCTCATGAGCTGAACAATTACAGCTCAGTAAAACAAAGATGACCTCAAGATATCAGACAAAACATGACACGGCCACAGTTGTTGGCTTACATAAACAATACAGTTGCTGTGAGAGACAGCTACCTGAACAGGAACAAAGAAATAAAGAAAGAAGAACAGTTTATCACATAAGCATTTCCCTGTGCTCCTCAGTCCAGACCACAAAGTCCATAACTCTAGAAAACAAAATAAGAGGAGACTGTTATTCCGTTCAAAACATACAATTTATTTTTTCCTCCACATTGAACAAGCAAAGCATGTGTTTTTTTTCTTTATTTCAGAACAAAGATAATTTTGTCTTGTTCTGCAAATCCATTAAAACACTAACAAAACAAATGGCAGAAAATGAATGACATTTAAACAGAAGGAAAGATCACTGGAAAAATACGAGGTAAATGTGCAAAAGCCTGCTCAGGAACAATCTTGATCTTCATAAAGTATTGCTTTCGTTTGTTGAGTTTAGAAGAATCATTTGTGAATGCTTTGACATCATTCCCGTTGATGTCTGGTTATGTAAGATGTTGAGCTTTTTGGTGTTCCCTCATATTTTTACCTTTCTTGACCCAAAAAAATTAATCATTTTTGGGCCATATATTGTGCAAGAAATAACACCTTTATGATAAACAGTAAACTCATAGGTGTCTTTAGCAAAATATATCAGATGGAGATATAACTGCAGGGGATCAACCTCTCATAGGATACAAGGGATCAAAATTACTTCTTTTCACAAAACTGGTCATCAGAAATATAGAAATGTGGAGTGTGGTTTTATGTAATTTCGATATTGCTAAACATGATTATTATGATCATATTTTTGATATCTGAGTCTTTACCGGTAATCCTAGCCCTCTAAGATCCACTCCCTGAAGGATAAAAATGACAACTTTCAAAGTATAAGCATGCGGGGTATCATGTTAGAATATTTCACGGTCAATGATTATGAATTTGATGTTATTTTTCACTTTTTGCCCTCTAAGGACTTCTATCAGAAGGTGAAAAATGACAAATTTCTATTGTAATCGAAAATATTTAGACTTTAAAAATTTACATTAAATCACAGATCTTAATATTTAAAATATTTGATGCAGCCGTTTTTGTTATTATGTACTTCTACTTCCTGAAGTAAATCATCACATTTCTTATGAACACCCCAAATTAGGGCAGCTTACATTAAATCAGCCTTTTTAAATTAATTTTCTGTGACCACATGACTGTACCAAAAATACTCCTTTATACAAGAAGGAACCCAAAAATTCCAAGAATTAGTTAATAACACAGGGGAAGGGTGTAGCTATTGAGCAATATTGAGTTATTGTATGCCTACAAGTCTGGTTAATGAGTCCTCTGAGTGACATCATAATGAGTTGATTGAGTGAAGAGTTTGTTCCTCATGAACAGACATAATCAGTGACCGCGCATTGAATTGCTGACTTGTCTACAGGAAAGCATCAGGAGAAAAAATTTGGAGAAGTGCAAGACACAAAACTGCATTTTGCACCATGACAATGAACCTGCACACGCCACATTGTCAAAGAGGTTTTGACCAAAAGCAATGGTTGTTACTTCACACCTCCAGTATTCACCAGATCACATACCCTGAGACTTCTTTTTTTTGAGACTGAAGGAAAGAAGATTTTCTACCATGGAAGAAATCTAGAAAAAACGTGCATATAGGATTTATTTCCAGGAATTGGAGAAGAGTTGGGACAAGTGTATTGCGTCTCAAGGAGAGTATTTTGAAGGTGAATTGAAAGTTTTATAATAAAAGTTTTTTTTTTTTTTTTTTTTTTTTACAATTTCAGGGAATTTTGTATTCTCCATCGTATACAAGAGGGATATCCCAGATTACATTTCATGCTGTCTTCACCACTTCTAAATTATTGGTTGATTTTAATTTTCCATTTAAGTCTTTTGCCACTTTAAATCCAGAGAGTTTATAATCCACTGTTTGGTATCCAACTGAAAAGTCTTACAAGAACAAGAAGCCATCTCACTACATATTAAAACTTCTACCTCCGAAGGCCAGCTTCATTGCCTACCGAGGTGCATCGACTTCATCACACATCTTAGCAAAGTTCACAGTAAAAGCCAAGCTAACCAACAGTATGGCATTCCCATGTAAGCACAGCTACTGCAACTGTACACTTATGATCCAAAACCACTAAGTTGTAAACAAATGCAAATAGTCTGAAAAAATAAAAAACTGTTTGGAAATTAAAGTTACACACACTGAATAGTTTTGTTCTTTCCTCTGTTGCCGAAGTGATACTCCATGGAAGAAATGAATGAGAAGAGGATGTCTGATCAGTAAGTGGCACAATAAAAGATGCTTCTTCCTGCTGTGACACATTTTCAGAATGTCACTTTGAATTTTCTTTTGGCTTTTTGAACATGTGGAGAAAAACTTAGACACCTACTTATGCTCATGTTAAATGACTTACCAGCACATTATTGGGTGTGATTGTTTTTACAAATAAACAGCTTAGCAATGTCACTGTTCACTTTAGCAGCTGTCAGGAGTTGAACATCTGCTCTTTGCATACAATGAATTTGATTGGCTCAAATTGTAGCTTGCATCGTTCTGTACTCCAAAAAACATTTATGATTGTTACTGTATGAATGGACACAAATAATATTTAATTGATAGTAGCTATTGAATGCCTACATAAGCATGCTTCTGCAAAAGAAAAAAGGTAAAGGTTATTACGATGAAAAGAAAGCAGTTATGAGACAAAATGTTATGGGTATGACTGAACAAAGAAAAGCAGGTTACAAATATAAACAGGAATGAAGATAACAAAGACAGAGAAAATGAAGGAAGTGAAAGACAAGAGGAGGTGTGAAAGGCTGCTATCAGAGTAGATAAAAGGAGAAGTGAAAAGTTTAGTTATTATGTCCTGGAAAAATATGTGATCAAAGACTGAGCATGAATTTAGCTTGTTTTGTTACACTTTGAAAGGTGGCTTTGAAACTGTGAGAATGAACATGAACTGAGAGATCAGGGTGGTTATGATTAAGTGAAATTAAGTGTTCCACAGAATGCTTCATAAGGCCTTTGATCTTAACGACTCAGACATACTCCTTGAAATGACCTGTAAACAGCAACCCTGTTTCATCTATGTAGATGGGTAGACACTTCTTACAAGTAAATATAGTCTTTGCACTGCTACAAAACCTATTTCTTAATGTTACATTTTTTCAGAGGGACCAACTCCAATGGTATTGTTTTTGACACATTTTCAAGTAATTACATCACTTCCAGTTACAAATTAAAACATTCAGCAGTGCATGGGGCTTTGCTTTGAGAAGGGAGTTGTGGACAAGAAGTTTACATATTTTATCGATCACCAAAAGGAGATCAAAGGAGGATTACCAAAAAAGGGTCCCATCTGCAAAATGGGGAATATTCTTTAATAACCTTTAGAGAACATGTTAGAGTGGAGAGGGAGGGTCTGAATAATTCAGATTTGTTTACTAATGTTCCAAGTTGCAAGAGAAGGGTATCTACCTCTGATGAAGAAACTCCTTATTCTGAAAGGAGTTTTAGTTACCAAGGATGGAAAAACCTGTGGAGAAGGCAGCCAAATGGCTTGGCATAACAGAACTTTTACCTCTTGGAAGCCAGATAGAAGGACTGATGTCAAGAATTGTTAGAGTTGTTATATATTGTGGCACCCGGCTGGGTTTGTCGCCCGACCGGGATGCCCAGGAGGAGCGGAGGAGGGCTTGTGCCTCCTCCAGGACACGAGGGGGCGTCCTCCTTGGTTCTTTGGGGGCCACGGGTACAGAGCTTGGAAGCTCTACCCTGTAGGGGCCCGTGGTCACCGCCACGAATGTTGGACCTCAGTACTTCCGCCACACCGGGAAGTGCTGGGGGGAAGAGATATGGAGACACCCGGTGGACTTCCGGTTTCACCACTGGGGCTTCCGCCACACAGGGGTGTGGCTACAGGCCCTCAGGATGCAGCTGGAGCCCATCCGGGGGTGAATAAAAGGGGCCGCCTCCCTCCAGTCAGGGGCAAGAGTCGGGTGGAAGAGGACGAAGCTTGGTGGAGAGGAGTGGAGGCGGACCAGAGACTGATAAGGCATTGTGTTGTGGCCAGGACTTAAAGGGGTGATTGGTGCCGAGGCACTGGGTATGTGTATATAATAGAAATATGATGAATAAACGTGTGTGTGGTGATAACATCGTGTCTACCTGTCTGTGTCCGGGCTGTTCCCCACAATATTAACATGTTAACTGTGCGAGATGAATGGAAATTAGTAAAATCATTAATTAACTCCTGGAGCTGAGTTCTGGAGCAGAAGGCAACTTCGACACAATCATCAGTATACAGTATCTTTTATACAGTTCCTAGATAGAAAGAAAGGCTCTTCTACCCTGCTGATGAAGAAGACAGCATAGCTAGGATACATTCTGGTACCAACTGCAATTCCACTGAACTGGTGATAAAAGTTTTTATCAAAAGAGAAAGCATTGTGGTTAGGAACACAACCAATCCTGCCAGACTGATGAGCGTGTTTGTGTGTGAGAAGGTCCTGGAATGGATGTCTATTAAATGCATGTGATGAGAGCATCAGGCCTTCATTGTGTGGAATGAATGGGTAAAGAGTGGTGATGGTAAAGATGAAGTGGTCAGGACCATAAAACCAAAGCCATGAAACAACTTGAAAGCATGGTTAATGATGTTTAAATATGAATGCAGAACTTCAACCAAAGGTCTTCTTAGGACATTAAGAAAAGTTGAAATGTGAGTTGTAGCTCATTTGCATGCAGAAACAATAGAGTGTCCAGGTTGTCCAATTTTGGATTTTTAAGAAGAAGGTGGAACTGAGATATCTGTAGGTGTTCAACAATGAGACTGTGTCACACACGTGCGAGTAGGAGGCAGCTGAAAGGCTTAAGTAATGGTAATACCACATCCGACCAGGGGGCAGCAGGGTGCATTGACTGTCTTTCTCAGTTCCCTGCAGACCGTTCCCGAGAAATCCTGCCAGGTTCCAGTACCTCAGAAGACGTCACTTCTGGGTCTGGGCCCTTCGATGACGTCCTTTCCTCTATGGGCCTTTAAAACCGCCATCTTACTACCAAGAAATCAGTTCTGTTTTGGACTCAGTGTTGCGAACATCTCTGTCAATTTGCACATTTTTTGGGATGAGAAAGTTTATTGGAGGTTTGTTTGGAGCACTCAATGATGAAGCAATCAACTGATACACAATATGTAGCCATTAAGGTGAAGAAACTATGTCTAGGAATAATGAGGTTTATGGTTTAAGAGACAGGATCATTTTCTCTCACATTGCAAAGTGTGCAGTGAGGCAAATCCTGCATTAGAAGCAGATAAGTCAGTGTGGACTTGGGGATTGTTCACATTTTTTGGCAGTGGTAAAAACAAGTCCCATGCAGAGTAGAGATAATTCATCCTGCGAAAAAAGGGGCATCTGAGGGACTGCGAGATCATTTGGAAGCTTCTTTTTGTGGCTTATTTTTCTTTTTAGTAAGGGGCTGAGCTTGTTCCCCTTATTATTTTTAAGGAAATCATAAAACCTGGAATTCAAAGTTCTAATGAGGCTTTGAATGAAAGAAAAGTACTGCATAGCAGTATGATAAAGAATGCCATTGGTTTCCTTGGTGGTACCATCTATTATTTCAAGCTGTTGCTTCAGAGAATGTATAGTAACAATAATCCATTGTGAACTTAATAGCAGTCAAGGACGCTATAAAAAAGGTGCTCTCCATATGCATATTGTTTTTACTCTTTTTCCCTGAAATCCTCTCGAAATTGAAAAATCTGTTGCCTACTTGACTAGTGACTCTCATTCATCTTGGTGCAAGTCTTTGTGTGTGTGTGCCCTGCAATGAAGTGGCATCCTATCCAAGGTTTGCTATCACGTTGTACCTATGGATCAGACACTCTGACCTGCAGGTGAGTCATCTGAGCTATGTGAGCAAGAGTGAACTGCACAGAACATTCTGGAGATGACTTTCATGGGTGCTTTATGTAAGAACTCTGCCGTTTTGCTAAATTATTGTTAAATACATGTGGTGCCACTTGCAATGGAATCTCTTAAATAAGAGAAGTATTCAAGGTGTTGAAATCAATAGAATATTATAGTAAAAACTGAAAATGAAATTAGTTGAGAAATATGTTATACAATGTGCAGCTGAATATGGCAGGTACCAAAAAGACAAACCATCAAGAAATGCATATTAAAGAAATCTGCGGTTTTTCATTGTGGAGCCTAGAAAATCCGTAAGGTTGCCACATGAAATATCAATGCCAATTGCCTGGAGCCTAGCAATAATGTTGGATAAAACAAGGTATTGATTGTTCTGTGTTCACTAGTTCAGTGAATGATGAAGTCATGCAGTCTGATTGTTACATGAAGTAAGCTCATTAATTTGTAACTCAGTGTATATAAAAAGTGCTATAAATGATTACTAGCATATTCACATAAATTGTCTTTTATTTTTTTTTCACAGTATTGTAAGAAAATGTCTAAATTAGCATTCAGATCAGCCTGCTGGCGACCACATACTATTTCAAGCCATGGCCATCAATTCAAAGCCACTCTTCCATGAAACAGTCAAGAAGACACCCAACACTATAGTGGATAAGACTATGTGGGCTGAAAAGTCTTCTCTTATGGTGAAGTTCACTTCATAGTAATAATTTATTTCTACAGTGCAATTACTCTTTCATAGCATTTGACAAGATCTGGCTAAATTGCAGTTCTTTACATTTTTGTCAAACTGACAGGCAGGTAACTTACTCTCAGATACACTGTGAGAAGGAGTCAAAAACTGTGCCAGCAATCTTTTGGTTTAAAGCCCAAAGTTTTAGCAACTACTCGACAATTCTTAAATGTCCATACACTTTCAAATGCTTTTAACATTGCTTTAATTATTGTTTTGCTAGTTTTGTTGTTCAACTGTAGTCAGTTAAGTAGGTTATTGCAGGTAGTTACCCTCATATCATAACATAATCAAACCTAGTAATTCAACTCAGGGTCTTAGGGGCCAGAGCCTATTCCAGTGGGCACAGTTATTGTTGAGTCCAGTCATGCACACACACGCTAACACGGGTCTAGTTTATAATCGTCAATTATGATGTAGTAAAACAGAAGAAAAAGCAAACTCCACACAGTGAGTATCAGGGGAAGGAATTCAACTTGAGCAAGCAACTTGAGTTTAAAGGGCATACAATAATCCTTTAATTAAACTTTTACAGAAAGCCTGCACCATCACGGGGTAAGCCCTGGATGCACTGGAAGCTGTTGTGGAAAAGAGGATGGTGGCAAAATTGGATGCCACCTTGAAAAATGTCCTCCATCCCCTCCAGGAAGTAGCCTTGTGTGTGTTAAAAAGCATCTCTGGGGGGCTTTTCTGCCCACTGCCATCAGGCAATTCAATGCTCCCCCGATGTACTCCTTATGTTCATTTTGAAATTTCTGTACTGTATATACATTTATTTATTTATTTATTCTGGTTGCATAATCTACATGTCAAGACATCCAGTCATAAGCTCATGATGTCCCAAACACATACTGTATATTTTTACTAAAACATTGTTAATAAACCACATACAGAAAATCCTCTTGTGAAGGAAAATGGACATTAATTATAAACCTGCCTCCACTTATTACGTTTATATTAAAGTGTTGAGCTGCAGCTGGATCATTTAGGAGCAGTCTGTGAAACTACAAGGGTGAATTGACAACTCCAATGCACATTCTCTTTCTGATAATGTTTTCATTCACTTTTCTTTAACCTTTAATTTATAGTTTTACTTGTCAGTCAGTGCATACTTTGAGAGACACCCAGAGTAGTTCCTTTCAATTAACTGACATCTCTACATTTCAAATTTTTTTCTGACGATTTCAATAGTTTCTAGGACCCCGGGCTTTTACAGCACAGGCTTACACAGCTAGTTATATTATAATAAGCTCTGTTTTAATACATTAAAATCCAGACAGTTTATTCTCCCAAAATGCTGAATAAATAAAAGCTTGAAAACAGCATAATGCACCCTTCAAATGAGCATAAGATGTACTGTGCATAAATCAAATTTTTTGTTGAACTTGGTTTGTTTCTACTTCTACATGCCAGTTTCCATGCAGTTTTCACATTGATGTCAAATGTTGTAATAAACATTGCAGCTATTAAAATAACAAGCTTGAAATTATTTTTCATAACATTTCCTGAAGTGGTCTGTATTAGTATAACATTTCTGAGATTCTTAGTAATGATCATATTTGTGAGCCTGGCATTTTATCCATTCCAAGCATTCCAGGTGCCAGCTTCTATATTTTGCTTTAAAAATAAAATAACATAAAAACAAATTACCTGTCTTCATTATTCACTTCCATAAACAGATAAGTCAGTCATAACTGCGGCTTATTGAGTTTTTGTTGTTTTCAAAAGTCTTCTCAGCAGGTGTTGTCTTATTTCATCTGATTACTGTTAATGATTCAAAGGAGTCTTAGAGGTCCATTTAAAGTCATACTGAATGAACCCAGTGGGGAACTTTGAATGAACAGCAAACCCCTGAGCAGTGAGTGGCTTACTTAAAGCCTTACCAGCCATTGAAGATCTCCTGGGTTATCGTCAGGTAGATACAAAACGGGTGAAAGAAAGCACCCTGTCACAAATACTTTCTTTAATGCATGTTTCTTTTAAGTAATGTCAGTCTTTTTAAGTTAGAGGTTGTTTCTAGGAGACTCCGTAAAATTATCTGTTTAGCTGCTTACTGAGCTGACATTGAAGACAGGGGTTACTCACATCATTGATGCTGGCCAGCAGTTATGAAAGGTAAGCCTTTCTGATTAACCATGCAGAAAATAAGTCAAAACATTAGGCCAGATGATCCAAGAGGACAGATAATTACTTCTGGCATTGGGAATAACACTAAAGCATTTAGTTACTGGAGATGGCTTTGTGATGTTTACAGATTACAACACCAACATTTTAAAGTACAAAATAGGTGTTCGATAGTCACATTTGAATCTCCTTCACCTACCAAGAATAAACATGGATTCAGAAAGTATTCAGACTCCTTCACTTTTTTCACAATTTTTTATGTTGCAGCCTTGCACTAAAATCATTTCAATTCATTTTTTCCCTGCATCAAGAAATACTTCATTCCAGAGAATAACAAAGCAAAAACAAGATTTTAGAAATTCTTAATTTTTTAGAAATTAAAAATAAAAAAATATATTGACACACATATTCAGACCCTTTACTCCATACTTATTTAAAGAACTTTTGGCTTCAATAAGAGCCTTTTGTCTTCTTGGGTATGAGGTGACAAGCTTTGCACACTTGGATTTGGGGATTTTCTGCCAATCTTTTCTACAGATCCTCTCAGGCACTGTGAGGTTGGGTGAAGATGGTCAATGGACAGCTGTTTTCAGGTCTCTCCAGAGCTGTTCGATTGGTTGAGCCACTGAAGGACGTCCCTAGCTGACCCTAAACCACTCCTGTGTTGTCTTTGCTTTGTACTTTAGGGTCATTGTCATGTTGGAAGGAGAACCTTCAACCCAGTCTAAGGTCCAGAACAGTCTGGAGCAGGTTTTCATTAAGGATATCTCTGCACATTGATCTGTTACGATTTCCCTGAATTCTGTCTGGTCTCCCAGTCCCTGCCATTGAAAAAAACATCAATGCTAAAGGTAGTGAGGCCTCTGCTTCCACGAGTTTTTTGTTTTACTAATGAGAGGCTTCTGTCTGGCCACTCTGTTATAAAGCCCAGATCAGTAGAGTGTTGCAGTGAAGATAGTTGTCCTGGAAGTTTCTCTCATCTTCACACAGGATCTCTGGAGCTGGTGAGTGACCATTGGGTAGTTGGTCATCTCTATTACCCTGGCCCTTCTCTCATGATTGCTGCAGTTTGGCCAGCTCTAAGAAGAGTTGATCCATAATTCTTACATATAAAATTTATGGAGTCACCCATGATCTGGGGAATCTTCAGTGCTGCAAGACTTTTTTGTACCATTCCTGAGATCTGTGCCTTGGCATAATTCTGTTTCTAAGCTCTGCAGGCAATTTTTTCAACCTTATGGCTTGGTTTTGCTCTAATACATATTTTCAACTGTGGGTTCGTCTACAGACATGTGGGTGCTTTTCCTAATCATGTCCAATCAATAGAATTGACCACAGGTGGATGGCAAATGATGTATAGGAACACCTCAATGATCAATAGAATGGGAGTCACCTGAGGCAAAGTTAAAATGTCATAGCAAAGGGTCTGAATAGTTGGGTCACTGTGACATTTCAGCTTTTTTATTTTTAAATAAATTTGAAAAAAATCCTAAAACCCTTCTTTCACTTTGGTTTTAGCACAAGCTTCAGTATAACAAAATGTGAAAAAGTGAGGTCTGAATACATTCTGAATCCACTGTAAAATGCTTACATACAGTTGATGTAATTGACTACAGATTTAAAAAAAATGAGCAACAAAAAATAAAAGGAAGGCAAGAGGGCTTGCAATTAATAGTAATGGTCAGCTATTACTTTGATTACTTCAAGGAGATGCTAGCTGGGGATTGAAATAATGAAGTTCTGTCAAATGTGGAAAAATATATGTCCAGTGAATTTAATTTACTCTCATTTACCATATGGGTTACAGATCTTGTGTTCTGTGTCTGCATGTTAACCTTGTGTCTATGTGGATTATTCTCAGGCTTTCCTCTCACTACTGCAAAGACATACACATTGCCTTAATTGGCCATTTAAAAAATTCTGAGTTAGCATTTGTGCATAAGCAGGGACATTTAATGGGCTAGAATTCTGTCCTAAGTGGTTCCTAAAATTGCTCCTGATGATGTTCTGTCATACTCTGCCTGAGAATGTCATGTTATGTTATTTTATGTAATACAGGACACTAATGTCCTGTTGTAGCACTAAAAGCAGGTTTGAACTCAGCTGAGTGCTTGTCTGTTATCAGTGTGAGTAATACAACCAGAGGGTGTTCATAAAGCAGATGATGCTTAGGCCATTGTTACCAAATATAGGGCCAAGAGAGGATAAAGATTTATAATGAACCCAGCACTGCTCAAATAGTAAGTAAAAACTGATACGTGGAGTGGCGGAAGTAAAAGGAATAACTAGAAGGGAAGCAGGCACTTGATGACAGGTTGGGTCTCTTCTTGAATAGATCTGTGCAATTGTGGGGTCCGTTAAGTGCATTGCAAGTTATTCCCTAAAAGGTCTGAAGCACATCAGCCAATAGAAATGATGCTATCTGTCACAAAGAATATATATTTTTATTTGATTTTATTTGAAGATCAAAATAACAGTCCATACGATCAAGTTGAACTTAACAAAACAGAATTCAAACCCCACCCAAGAGAAAGACAGCCAACAACAAGAGCAAATCTTTAAAAACAGCAAAGAAGGGAGAATGCCCTTTTCCCCCAATATTCTAAAGCTTATTCTAAAATATTACAGTGATCCCTCGCTATATCGCGCTTCGCCTTTCGCGGCTTCACTCTATCGCGGATTTTATATGTAAGCATATTTAAATATATATCGTGGATTTTTTGCTGGTTCGCGGATTTCTGAGGACAATGGGTCTTTTAATTTCTGGTACATGCTTCCTCAGTTGGTTTGCCCAGTTGATTTCATACAAGGGACGCTATTGGCAGATGGCTGAGAAGCTACCCAACTTACTTTCTCTGTCTCTTGCGCTGACTTTCTCTGATCCTGACGTAGGTGGTGTGAGCAGGGGGGCTGTTCGCACTCCTAGACGATACGGACGCTCGTCTAAAAATGCTGAAAGATTATCTTCACGTTGCTACCTTCTGTGTGCAGCTGCTTCATGAAGCGACATGCTGCACGGTGCTTCGCATACTTAAAAGCTCAAAGGGCACGTATTGATTTTTGACTTTGTTTTTCTCTGTCTCTCTCTCTCTCTCTCCCTGCTCCTGACGGAGGGGGTGTGAGCTGCCGCCTTCAACAGCTTTGTACCGGCGGTACTTCGCATACTTAAAAGCCAAACAGCCCTATTGATTTGTTTGCTTTCCTCTCTGTTTCCTTTGAAGAGGAAGATATGTTTGCATTCTTTTAATTGTGAGACAGAACTGTCATCTCTGTCTTGTCATGGAGCACAGTTTAAACTTTTGAAAAAGAGACAAATGTTTGTTTGCAGTGTTTGAATAACGTTCCTGTCTCTCTACAACCTCCTGTGTTTCTGCGCAAATCTGTGACCCAAGCATGACAATATAAAAATAACCATATAAACATATGGTTTCTACTTCGCGGATTTTCTTATTTCACGGGTGGCTCTGGAACGCAACCCCCGCGATGGAGGAGGGATTACTGTATTAATAAGATCTTGCCATATTTCAAATAAGTTTTGAACAGATCCTTTTAGCCAGAATTAGATTTTTTCCAGTCAAAAATAGTAGAGAACATCAGTTACCCATTGACGTATAACAGGTAGACTGGGATTCTTCCAGTTAAGCATGATATGTCTATGTGCTAGTAGGGTGGTAAAGGCAATTACAATCAATTTGTCCTTCTCCACTTTAAGCCCATCTGGAGGTATACAAAACACAGCTATTAATGAGTGAGGCATGATTATGACACTAAGGCTGTCTGATAGGCATTTTTTGTCCAAAATGATGTTAATTTGGTACACTTCCAAAACATGTGGCCCAGTGAGGCTGTAGCCAGATTGCAACGTTCACAGGTTGAATCTTGCACTGGATGTATTTTTGGGCAATTGTAAACAAGATAAATGTGATCGATAAAAGATTTCAAGTTGAATGATTGAATGATTTGAGCATATGGAGCTAGAGTGTATTCTATGCATGGCTGCCTTTCAGTACTTTTCTGAGTTGTTAAGTGAAAGGTTCTGTCCCCACAGTATCCTAGGATCTTTGAAAGGGAGAGACTTTAATATGTTTTTATATATTATTGAGATACTATATGAGTCTTCAAGACTGATCAGTATTTCTTCTGGAACAGAAATGGGTGGGATGTGTGGAAAATTGGTAATGTTCCTTTAAGCAAAACTTTCTGATTTGAAAGTAGTGGAAAAATTGTGTTGATGGGAAGTTAAGTATGAAGGTTAATTATTCATAAGCTACAAAGACATTATCTATTTTCAGTTCTCTAAGTGGTTTAATCCCAGACATTTTCCAAAGGTTAAATATTTTGTAGGTTTGAGAAGGTAGAAAGAGGTGACAACAATTAAACCTTTCTCTGCTTTGAAGTGCTCATGCATTGGTTACAAATTCTGATTGATTGATAGACAATTGGATTATTGGTATATTGACGATAATTTGTATTTACTGGGGCTCAAAGTATAAAAGAAGTACAGCAGGACTATATTTCAATTGCAGACCAGGCTCATGTATATTCCTCAATTTGTGTCAATGTCCAGGTCTTTATTGCTTGTATATTTGCCGTACAGTAATAAAATTCAAAGTTAGGTAGTGCCATGCCACCCTCTGCTTTAGGTCTTTGTAGAGTTGCCCTTTGAATGCATAGGTGTCTCATATTTCAAATAAATTAGGTTATAATTGAGTCTAGTTTGTTAAAGAATGATTTGCTAATGTATATGAGGATTTTTTTAAAATAGAAAATGAAGCTTGGGAAGGATGTTCATCTTGACGGTATTGATTCTCCCTGCTAATATGAGATGTCATAGAGAATATTCTGAATAAAAAGCACTTGGTAGTATGGAGCCACTGCGATGATAGCAGGAAATAAAAGAGATATGTAGAAGATGCATGAGCATAAGTTCAATGAGAGATAGGGATGCCAACCCACCTCTGTTAATCTCTTTAATTTATAATATAATTTATGTAGTGGACTGAGCCCAAATAAAGACTTTAAGAAATAAAACATTGGAACATTTAAAACAATAGAAAGGCACTGAATAAAAAGTTGAGTGAGACACTACATCCCTGAATTGTGACACTGAGAAACACCAAGCTATTGAAGGGTATAATATGGTGGTTGCTACTTTTGTAAATTTGTTCCAAATATGCTAGGGAAGCACTGTCTTCAGAATTGAGAGAATAGTGAGTGAAGGTAAAGCAGGCTGAAGACTGTCAGGAAGCACAGATGAATAACTAAGAAAAGTGAGACTCAAACATTCTGATGACACACAGTTGCTGAAGTTGAAATTGTGGTATTGAACATTTTTTATATATATATTTGTCTATATAAAAAGATACACCTATTTATTGGATGTAATATTAAATTTGATTACAAGCTTCTTAAGAAAAGGGAGAAAGTCAGTATATTTATTGTCTTATCTACAAAAATTAATAAATACAAAAAATCTACAAAAATTAATAAATACAATTATTTATTATTTTTTTAATTTAGCTTATAATTTTTTATAAGCTATGTTTTGGTATGTTAAATACCGTTATTTTTTTTACATTTCTTCCAAAATTGTAATGGTGGGTTAAGCCAGAGGGCCTAATTTTATTTTTTCAAGTGTTCAAAGAGGGGAAGCATTGCTTAGATGAATGGCTACTTTAGACTCCAATGCAGCAGGTTACAGCCTTAGTATTACACAATGTGTGGTTTTAAGTTAAATTAACCTGTGTCTGTATCTGAAAACTTAATTACAACACCTTGTTACCAGGGTATTTAAATTAAAATTTTAGTTTATTGCCAAGTGTACATACTGCAGTTATACATTTAGAATATGGAATAAGGTAATGTTCATAAGATATCACCTACTAAGCAGTTTCTTTATTTAAAGATGACAGAATGGCATCACATATCTCCTGCTTCATCCGCCTAAATGAAAATCTTGCTGTCTTTGAACATTTCCAAGTCTTGGCTGCAGTTATTGTGAGAATTTTGCTTCCTCTGTGAACAATAAATCCTATCATTTTAAAAAGTTAATGCAATGAGGTATAGGGCTGCTCAGCTACTTATGTAGACAGACATGTCAACCCAAATATAAACATTTGTAGGCTGGTGTGACTGTTGAGCATTAGGGAGTAGTGACAGACAAAAAGAAAAAAAATAAGAACTAATGAGAGCTTTTATAGGGTTTAAAGATTAAAGCTTTTAGAAATCAAAGTGAAATGACCAAATGATAGAAAATAAGTGAATGCATGTAATCATGAATGTGTTAAGTAGCACGTTATCCAAAATGTTTGGAACTCATTCTCTGTAACTGCTGCCCTATTTTTTTGCATAAATTCATGATGTTACTGATGTCTTCTCTGTGGCTGCTCAGGATGAGTTGAAGTGAAATTTATTTTGAAATGCTAAGGTTACATTGGGAATCATTCTAGACCATCATTATGTTTGAAAATGTAAGGGAAACTACAGAATAGAGAATGACTTCTGTCAGTCACAAAGTTTCATCAACAGAAACACATTTTGTGACCCCTTTGTGGTATTCACTGCAAAATACTGTAAGCCATTCGTTTTATTTGAGCTGTCTGATGTTTACCTGCATTTGAATGTTCATGAGAAGCAGAATGACATATTGCTATCAAACAACAATTCTCTGTCACACAAAGGATTTTCTGCAGTGCAAATTCCTTTTACTCTAAGCAGTTCAGCATGCCATTTGCATTCAACATAGATAGTGCTTTTCAAATTGATGAAGTAAAAGATCAGTTATTTCAAAGCAAGGTGTCTTTTTTATCATAAAGGTGTGGAATGTAGAAAAGCAAAATAGTGTTGTGCACAGAAGCCTTCAGAAATAATTCCCTTGGTATTTATGTTTTTTTTAAAATATAATTACGAACACAAAGTCCTTAAAAGCAATTTTTATTTTGCACCTTTTTTTCTATCAGGCTTGTCTATTTGGTCATTTTGGAAACAATCTGGAAAAGTGCAGATTCAAGATAGTGTGGTGCCTGGCGGGCGTCCATGCCCGGCCGGGACGCCCAGGAGGAGTGGAGGAGGGCTTGTGCCTCCTCCAGGACACGAGGGGGCGTCCTCCCTGGTTGTATTGGGGGCCCTACCCTCTAGGGGCCCGTGGCCACCGCCAGGAGGTGCCCTGATGCCTTGGGGACCCTGGACCCCAGCGCTTCCGCCACACCAGGAAGTGCTGGGGGGAAGAGAAGAGGGGACACCCGGAGTGCTTCCGGGTACACAGCTGACACTTCCGCCACACTGCGGAGTGTCTGTGGAAGATTGCCAGGGAGCACCTGGACCACATCCGGGTGTGTATAAAAGGGGCCGCCTCCCTCCAGTCAAGGACAAGAGTCGGGAGGAAGGAAGATGATGTCGGGAGGACGGCAAGGAGGCGGCCTGAAGAGAGAGAAGGCATTGTTGTGTGGCCAGGACTTTGGGGTGTGTGGGCACATGGACTTTGTAAATAATACTGTAAATAAACGTGTGTTGGGTGACATGAACGTGTCTGCCTGTCTGTGTCCGAGCCAGTCTCCACAATAGATAGATAGATAGATAGATAGATAGATAGATAGATAGATAGATAGATAGATAGATAGATAGATAGATAGATAGATAGATAGATAGATAGATAGATAGCACTTTATTTGTCCCAAGAGAAAAATGTATGTTTTTTACAGATGCCAAGTAAATTAATTTTCATATATATTCTTAGGTCTGAGTCGCAATCTGATTATTTGGGTGGTTACCTACCAGTTAATACTTGCGGTTGGTCAGACAGTCGGCCAAACTCCACCATGTCCTCTCAGTTGCGAGAAGCAGATGTATGTTATACAGTATCTGCAAAATATTTCAAAGAGTACACGAGACACGTTTCACCCTTATTGGGGCTTGTCAGGAGTACACACTTTTGCATTCGCTAACAGGGATCAAACCTCAGACATCAGCGCTTGAGGCAAAGCCTATGATGTTGCACCATGGCAGCTAGTTCACTTATTCAACAGGGTGAATTTCAGAGTATTACTACTACACATATCAAATTCAGTGCCTAGTGAAAATGCCAAGCCCAAAGAAATCAATTATTTAAAGTTCAAACAATCAAAATATTAAAGTAAAGCAATTCAATAAACATATACAAATTGATTATTCCAGTAACCCGTTAAACTCACTTATTGAATTTCTTTGCTGTCCCAATGCACTTCAAGACCCTGCATTTATTTCTACATTTGCTTTACATTTTAAGTCTCAGAATTTCACAATTAACTATTTACAATCTTATAGGCTTCAGTACCTTTCATTAAACCTCATGAGCCCACACACAGTTCTACTTGAACACACACACACACACACATACACACATGTGATAAACAGCAAACTCTACATCCATCCATCCAACCATCGATTATCCAACCCACTATATCCTAACTACAGGGTCACGGGGGTCTGCTAGAGCCGATCCCATCCAACACAGGGTGCAAGGCAGGAAACAAACCCTGGGCAGGGCACCAGCCCACCGCAGGGCACACACACCAAGCACACACTAGGGACAATTTAGGATCACCAGTGCACCTAACCTGCATGTCTTTGGACTGTGGGAGGAAACCGGAGGAAACCCATGCAGACACAAGGAGAACATGCAAACTCCACACAGGGAGGTCCCAGGAAGCGAACCCAGGTCTCCTAAGCAAGGCAGCAATGCTACCACTGCACCACCGTGCCGCCCCTCTACATCTATTAATATAAAATAATATTACAAATACACATAAAATATCCTCTTGTTTCAGGTCTTAATGATGGTGCGTAGCATCAAAAAAACATGAAACTGCTCCTTCACTCTCTTCCAAGCAAATAAATAAGAAAAGCTAGATCGTCACAAAAATAACAGAGTACTGTATTCAAAAGCCTGAACAACTTATATGGAAAAACTCAAGAATACTTTCAAAACTGTCTTTGTTGCCAGAGGAAACCCCGGGACTTTCAGTTTCATGACTCACAGAGCGTTGTCTTGTTTCTCTTTTTCTTTGTGATTATAAACCAGTCTAAATGACCACTCTGCCAACACGCTAAGAATGCTTGTGAAGAGTTGTACCTACTACGCTGTTAAGTATCATGGTGGTGGTCACTCTCACCAGTTATTTTTTACTTTACTTTACTTTGTATCAGTAAACTTCTTCCTTTCAATGTTTTGTGTTCTGAATGATTTTTTCTCTCTCATTCTCCCTTTTCAAAACAAAAACCAGCATCTCAGTCCCTTCCAGGTCTGTTTTCAAGTCTTCCCCATTTGCTCCTTTTGGCCTATCCCATTACATGAACAGAATACAGACCTTCACTCCACCAATCATAACAGAGAAACTGTCAGGATGAGTTGTCCTCAGAATGTTAACCAGGCACTTCTCAAACAGCGATTCAAAAAAATTATTCTTTTCTTTTTATAGTTTGTTAAAAGTAAACTAAAGGCACTTTGAAACTTAGCAGGGTGTTTGTGTAATTATGACAATACATATCAGTGCTATGAACTTGTTTTGTGTACACAACGTGTGATATATAATTAAATAAACCCAAGTGTAGTGTGGAGGATGGCCAAGGTTCATGCCTGGCCAGTACGTCCCTTCTACTTGTATTCCGAGGGAGCAGCCATGGACTCAATACCTCCCCCGGGACATTTGGTGGCAGCCTCCCTGGTTGATGCCTCAGTTTCCCACAGGGTTTCATGGGAGATGGAGTTCTTCCCAACCCTGTGGGGACCTGGGATGGCCACCAGGGGGCGAGACAAAGATGGTTAAGCCCAGCTGGTCTAATCATGGGTCCCACATGGGAATGCAATTGGGTACAGGTGAGCAAGCACCAAGAGCACTCCCAGAAGGGCCACAAAAGAGGCCAGCAACCACCACTCAGTGCTAGAATCGGGAGGAAGAGGACAAGGTGCCTGAGAGGAGTGGTGTTGCCAAAGGAAGGATTGCTGACATTATTAAAGAGGTACTTTGGGATTGTGTTATACCTGTGGGGTCCACGGAGAAGACGTGCCCCACAGGTGAAGAAAAAGATTTGTGTTGTGTTAAGTGCTTGTGGGACTGTGTTGGGCCTGTGGGACACGGGGAAGACGTGCCCCACGGCTGAAGAGAAAATAAAGAGTTGTGTTCAATTTATACATGTCTCAGTGTGAGTTTGTGCTGGGACGCTTATATAGCGTCTTTATTCACAGTAGTTATGCACAATTGTCTCATTATTAAAATGTCATAATTTTGCTTTGTGTTAGCAACAGCCACTACTAAAAACATCTTCCCACAACCCTAACCATTTCCAAAAGATGCCATACTTTCCATTTCCCCAAATTCCCCACAACAAAATAATAATTTTACACTCAGTGTGTCAACATTGTACTACTTTATCAACTCCATCTATGCACAATAATATCAAAGACCGCAGCAAAATGGGAGTTTAGATAGTAACAGATAGTAGATAGTAAGTTTTCTCCTGTTGGTTGTGCTAGACATGAACATTTTAAAAAAATCATGCAAGGGGTTTATTAAATGCTGTCTTTCATTTATCGAATCTTCTGATTCAGTTTTATTAATTTTGTAGACTACTTTATGCAGTATGCTCAAGAGATGGAAAAAAAAAGGTAAAACGAGGGATGCTTGTTTATTATGTTTATGTTTTTAAAAAAATATATTATTATAGAGGGGCAGAGAGATTGATGGGTTTTATTTTCCGCAAAATAAAAATATATGCTGATTTTAACCGATTAAAGGTTGTTAACAATTTTCTTTTGGATATTTATTAGGATGGGCGGCACGGTGGCGCAGTGGGTAGCGCTGCTGTCTCGCAGTTGGGAGATCTGGGGACCTGGGTTCGCTTCCCGGGTCCTCCCTGCGTGGAGTTTGCATGTTCTCCCCGTGTCTGCGTGGGTTTCCTCCGGGCGCTCCGGTTTCCTCCCACAGTCCAAAGACATGCAGGTTAGGTGGATTGGCGATTCTAAATTGGCCCTAGTGTGTGCTTGGTGTGTGGGTGTGTTTGTGTGTGTCCTACGGTGGGTTGGCACCCTGCCCAGGATTGTTTCCTGCCCTGTGCCCTGTGTTGGCTGGGATTGGCTCCAGCAGACCCCCGTGGCCCTGTGTTCGGATTCAGCGGGTTGGAAAATGGATGGATGGATATTTATTAGGATGAATTAACCAGTTGGCAAGAACTTACAAGATAAATGCTTGGTGGAATAGGACAGGTGACTGTATCAAAGGTCTCTGTATGACTGCATAGATAGCTAAGAGGACAGCATACCATGCCCTTGGGTGTTTGTAACTCCAGTGGTAACATTTCTTTATCACTCAACTGAGACAGAAAAAGAAAAGTGATGTGAGAGGGAGAATAAAGGAGTCTGCAAGAGGCACAAAGCCACCATTCTGATAGGAGGTAGCATGTGATCCCTGTATGGAAACAAAAGGACCGTATTACTCCTTTAAGCATGAGGCAGAAAGCAACAGATGAATCCCAGATGCTGAGCATAGGAGTGACAGACAACAGAAGCACACACAGTGCCCTGTAAATTTAGCCATTTCAGGGTTTCCCAGGGTTCCAGACTGCAAGGACACCAGGGGACCCTACAACACACTTCTATTTTTAATGTCTCTCTCTTGTCAGGGTGGCCTAAAAGATATTCTAGTATGTGTTTTAAAAACATACCTTTATTGGAATATGAACAGAAACCACTAAGTCTTGAATCAGAACGAGAACTACAATGAACAGGAGACAGAAAAGAGTGGAGAGAGACAAAGAAAGACAGGCAAAGTGTCACATTTCAGGAAAGTAGAGCATTTTGGAGTATCTGAGAGGATGGCAAGTGGTAAAGCAAACTCAACAAACAAGGTGAAAGTGATCCATTGCTGATATATCCTGAATCTTCCTAGTGCTAATTCAGATATGGAGTAGAGCTGACACCATCGAGATGACAACATTCATTGATTTAGTCTCAGGTAAATACAATGCATATATTGTCATCGCCCTGTGAAAGAATGGGCTCCACATTGTATGTTAAATGGGCATATTCGCTATATGGTGCCCCATTAGTAAAATCAAAATAACACAATAAAATATCATAATGTATATAAGGGGTATTGGCAATTAAAAACTGATTACAATGTAAACTTTCCCAACCCAAGGTAACAACCAACCCTGGACAAAGCACTAGTACATCACTGGGATACCTCATAGACTTATCCACATCACCAATTTGAAATCTCCTAGTAACTTAACAAATATATCAGAGAGGAAACCCTTGATTGCTGGAAGAACAGACAGACTCCACACAGACAACAACCTGCCTTGGGACACTAGGTCTTTGTAAAGCTGTGATAATGGCAGCACCACCATATCACCTCAAAACTGAATTATTTTAAGACAATTTCCTGTAACAAAAGTTACTCAAAAATTATGTATATATGGGATTATATTAGTACAATTACGAATAACCAAAACTAACAGAGTTTTTAATTGACTCAATAAAGAAAAAAACATTTTTCTAGGCATAATACTTCCCCAGAAACAGCATATGATACTGCAAACTATTCAAACTTCATTGTGCTAACAGTCATATTATCATGATCTTCATCTTTAATTGGAACTTTAGGCTAAATTATTGTCACTTTTAATTGTTTTGCAAATGTATTAGCCATTCAATTTTCAACACCCCATGAATTAATTAAAACATCATTAGTCAACAGTTAACAGTTAAAGTATAAAGATCCAGTAATTGTTTTTGACGAAAAAGGCAGAAGTAAACTTTCCACTTAATGTCTCTGCTATTAATATAATAAGCTTCTGCTCCATGAGAGAATGATTCCCATTGTAATGACCCACCTGATGCAATTCATAAACTAACCTGGCTTAAAGTGTTTTTCCCATTTTTGACTAAATAAACAGACTCATCTAGTTTCCACAGATTGATCAGCAGTAATTTTAATTGGACAGGGCAATTAGAGTCAGAACGAAGAGATGTATTTATTTTATGCTAACAATATCTTTCCTTTAAATAATTGCCTAATTTAGTGGATATTTCAGTTAAATTGTGAATTCTACTATAAAAGGTCACAAAACATTCAGTCATCTTTTGTTATATCAGAAAGACAATTAAGGTAAGTGGACATTAATGTTTCTCAATCCCGTCTGAATTGGCAACTAAAGTTTTGAGCATAACACAATAATCTGAAATGTCTACATTTTCTTCTTCAAAATTTGTACCAAAATATTTCCTCTCTTTAAGAAAATCAAACTCTGTACTACACAATATGTAAATAATAAAACTACCTTTAGTCTTTCAGTAAGATAGAATCAGTAAACTAGGACAGGGGTCTGTGAAGTCAGTCCTGGAGGACTGTAATGGCTGCAGGATTTTGTTCCAACCCAATTGCTTAAGATTTGGAAAAACTGAAGGTTTTAGTAAAGATGTTAATCTTCTTCTAACCTTCTTGGCGTTGATCATGAGCATGACTCAGGCTCAGAATTCTATGCAATTACAATTAACCCTGAGTCAGACTCGGGGTAACATATAATGATCTGCTTTACATTTATAAGCCCAAATAACACCTCAGCAGTATTCTGCTGCCATCTATTGGATCGAATAACATCATGCTGCAAACAAATCATTAATGTTTGTATGTTTTAACCATTCTAAGACATATAATATTCATGAATAGGGTGGACCCTCCAACCATGACACAATTGCAAACCAAAAGCCATAAAGGCAGTTGTAGAATGAACCATTGCTTAAATCAAGCGACAGTGAAGATGATGTGAATTGTTTACCAGATGTTGACACAGAAAGTGAAACTGATTCATATGGCACTGTATGACCAGACCGCCATGATATGCCCAGTGAATTCAGTCATGTGAAGCTTCAACAGGATGCGACTGTAGCTGTGTTATAAAAAGGCAAAATAACTGCAATCAAGTGCAAGGACAAATGAGACATTAGCCCCCTAAGGACTGTTCACAATAGGGCAACTGTCAATATTTGTGTCAGGGAAAATTTGGAAGTCACTAAGCCTTGTGCTGTGGTAGTCTGAAATAACATAAGGGGCATGTTGGTTGTGCGTATCAGGCACTGACATTCTACCTTCTTGTGTGCAAGCAGAAGAAGAAATATGATCAGAAATGTATGTAAAGTAACACATTTCTACTGTCCTGATTGCAACATCAGGCTGTGTTTTGGTGACTGTCTCAAAACGTATCACACAAAGGATGTGTATTAAATCTGCATCAGTACAGCAGTGAATGCTAGACATACCTTTTCTGCTGTACTTATGTTAACCTTTTGGTATTTACTTTTTTGTGTTACATGTTAAAACATTTTTTTTAGATGAAAAAAAATCAGTGTGTTTGGCTAGTTTTTTGCGGGAGTGAACATAACAATAAAAAATACTTTAAAAAATGTAACCTTCAAATGCTAAATATTGATGGTTGGTAATGAGAATACCACTTTTTAATGTGTATCTTTGTACTGTGCTTCAACAATGAAGTGAATGTGTGCTTTAGCAAGTGATTCTCACTGTAATTTTGCATATTTCAGAATTATATTATTTAGAACCTGAACATTACAAGCAGCAAATGGGCTAATTTTATTTACAACATTCCTTGCTTTTTGTTGTGTTGTGGAGTATGTTTCAATGAACTTGATTTTACTAGACTTGACAAAAACACGAAGTTGTAATTTTCTAATACATGATGGAATTCCAAGTGTATCAACTGCACTTATGGCTCCTGTAGCATTCTCAGAATTGTATAACCTAGCCCTAAACCCACAGGTGGGGCAAAAATCAAAGACAATTTTAGTTGGAGGTGGCAAGTTTCCTATATTCATAAAAAAAGGTGATCAAAGGTAGAATGCTTAACTCAGTCCTTAGTTTTATTATTTCTAAGACTTTTCCAACACAGGTTTCTCTCTCACATTTCTATTTCCTCACTCTAATCTGTGAAATTAAGAGACAACAGAAATCTGAAGAATTTAAGATGAAATAGGATGGATGAAGTGCCCTGAACAGTGCCATGTCATTCTTGTTTATACAGATTAGCTAGTGAGAACAAAAACAAAGTTGGATTGAACTAGGAGTTAAGGTCAAGGTACTTTACTGTAATTGCGGAACAGAGTGTGGGATCTATTGTCCTTGTCTCTTTAATGAAGATTTTTTTAAATTACTAAATTAAACTGGACACACGCTTTATATTTTTTTCTCTAACCTAAACTTGAGCTTGACATTAAACAAAGTGGGTGAGAATCAAACAATATCCTTCTTTCTTTAACATTCTGGAACCAAACACAAAATAAGAGGGTTAAAAAATGTGCAGTCCACTTATTTACTGAATTACAGACATTCATTAATGTACTTCTGTTTCATGTTATTACACTATCTGCAAAACTGTGACACAAATTAGAGGTAATGGCAGCAAATTCATCCATGCATTTATTTACTAACCCATCTCAACCAGTGATAAGCGAAACCTGTGAAACTCAAGGTGCCATGAGTTTGGTGAAATCACAGAAATGTTCAAGAACTTCACTGAACTCTGCAAAATGCATTGAAGTCAAAGGTGAAAGAGGAACTGAGATAGTTTTAAGTGCATTACAATGGTTCAATGATCATTTAACTAGGGAAACATCTTCCAGCTTTGCTGGACCAATTATTGCGGCCAAAAATGTGACCTGAGCCATGCAGTAGTAGTGCTAACCACTGTTCCACAAAAACCACATATTTAATGATAATCACAAACAACCATAAAAAGGCAATAACTAAAAAAACATTTATATATATATATATATATATATATATATATATATATATATATATATATATATATTACATACATCATATATTGCATGTGATGCTCCTTGCCTGCAGCCATGGGCATATATTCCTGTTGGAACATCTTGCAGTTCATAACCAAAGATAGAGTACAGCAAATGAGGAGACAACAACAAGTTTCCAAATGAAAAAGATGCAAAGGTTTATGTTTATTAAAATCAAAAGTGTCATCATGCAGTAGTAAATTCATAAATAAATGATTTCATTAAATAGTGGAATGGTGAATGCAATAAATAATTAAAACCAAGAGAAAACCCACTCCTTCATCTCACAGTCCTCCCCAGGTGAACTTCCCAGTGCTCAGTCTATAACCAGGAAACCTCTTGCTACATTGCCACTTCACCATCGAAAACACACTAGCAACATCCCGTTTACTTCACTCATTCCTGTATTGCCACTAGAAACACAGACTGCAGTTCCTCTCACTGGTGAACTTTTCATCTCCTCTGCTGTCCATCCTTCAGCAGACTTGACATTTACCACAGAATTCAGTTTCCTCGGCTCTCTTTCTACCAATACCTTCAGTACTTGCAGAGAGTCAAAAGAAGCCCTCACTCTCCCCTGCTACTTATTGGCAGTGCAGCAGATTTGACCCTTCTTTCTGGAACGGCACTCCGCACCTCAAAGCGATTTCTATCAGATTGGTCTAGTTTTGCTCACACTATGCCCCTTCTTAGTCATATTCTCCTTGCTTTCTCTGATTCATTTCTTTCCCCCTTCTCCATTTACACAGTCCCTTTACACTCTTTATGTTGGTGCTGCACTATTTGCCACCTAGAGCTGCTAATTAGTGATGGCTGTTCTGATCTCTCAATTGCAAGTGCATTTTTAACTAACCGATTCTCCCATTAACACTCCGTGTCAGCATGTCTTTCTTTTAATAGCCATACCTACACTCACAGATCTGAGAAGCATCTTCTCCATTTAAAAACTGCACTGGCCAATTTGTTTACGGTTCTGTGACATGGAGTGTTCCATTGCACTCATGAAGTTCCATCCTTCAGGGCAATGATTGAGTATGCTACAAAGAAGCAGAGTGGAACTGGCTCATTCCATTTTTTGAAGTTGCAGGGAGAACATCTTTTTTGTGTCCGATCTTTCTGTGCAGATGCGTTATGCTTCATTCTTTCATCAAGAAAACAGAAACGCCTTGTAAATAGTAATAACTCATTGGTTGTTATTTCATAGGGTCTCAAGTGTTTTCTGACTTGGAGAGGGGAGTGCTGCTTTAAGGTTTCTTTTGACTCATCTTGCAACTGCGTGGCTAATTGTGCATCCATTCAGCCAGCATGCAAAATTGCCACACAGTACGGCAGTCAATTAGTGAACACACAGGAATCAATATTATATATTTTGATTCAGTACTCTATAATATTCTCATTCAGGTCAGCAAAAGTACCCCTCAAATGATAATACTACAAGTTTGTTATTATTTATTTATTTATTTTAACACATGCACAGAACTCCAGCTGGAGTTCCAATCGAGCAGTCACATAATGCATGGACAAAGCACATCAAGCAATGATATAAAATGTGAGGTGGAGTTCTCTTAACAAGACACATGACTGAAAGCTCTGTGCATGTCTGCTACAGCTCTATCGTGGTCTTACAAAGAATCATGGGGCACTGGTAAAAGAAAATGTTCATTTAAGATGGCCCCACAGAGAATTTCCAGGAAAATATTCCGTAAAAAAGGTCACCAGGCTTATTCATTGTGAAAAATGATTTGGCAAATTTTACTGATCAACGCTACTCTCAACCAGGTACAGGATGATAAGGTACTGGTGATCATACTGCCAAGATGATAGGAACCAACCTCAGAGTGCTATCTCAGGACACACTTATGAAGACAATTACAGTGACGGAAATTAACATAACATAGGAATATGTGGAGGAACTAGAATAAAACCAATAAATGTAAATATATACAAGAAGAAACAGCAAAATCCCCTTAACACTTACTGAGCCGAGAATCAAGCCAATGTCCCTGGGGTTGAGAGACAACATCATCTGCCATTACATCGCTGTGGTACTCCAATACAAGATCACAAGGATCTGAAGGTTGTACTTACAGCATTAGACTGAAGGCAGCCTTAGCCACACAACACGCAGTCACTGATGTACTGTACATACTCATCCGTATTGTGTTATACCAAGCAGTACTGAATTGTCAGACAGTTTAGTCTACATGCTTTTAGGATGTGGAAACTTTGGAGTTGTAAAGCAAAAGTGGAATACATTGTATCGTTTTGCGTCAATTTGCACTTTGTTTTTAAAAAGTGTGCTTTCTATATGCATTAGGTTTGTGTCACCATGTTTGTTGTTTACTCTTTAATTTTATAATACAGAATTTTAACATGTTTCTTAAATTGTGTATTGTGTAGTCAGCCTTGCTACTAATAACACAGTTATTTTTTATTTCATATTGCAGTTTTAATATTTACTTTTAAAAAGCAGCACCAGGCCTTTTATAATAGTTAGATTCTAACATTCATTATTACAATGCTGCTTGAACTTTATATTTTATAACACAGAAGGTACAATTTCATAATAGGCCCTTCCTTTTTCATCTTTTCACTTCAAAGTTCAAGATCTGCTTCATTATCACACTTTGTTTTTCATTTTTAATTCATAATAGCACTTTAGACATACTTTCTAAAAAGTGAAAGGCTCATGTTACAAAAGCTTTGGTTTCATTTTGTGCAAGGTCACCATTATTGTATGTCAATTTTCATTCAGTTTATAATGCTATTTTATATAATTTTCATTATACATTCAATTTTCTAAAAAAGCTATTCACACTGTGCAATAATATTTAATAGTGAAGCTTTGGTTTTGGTTTTATAATGAGGAAAGCATCCTTTTATGATAATCCCACTTGTCTTTCTGTATTTCAATTTGAATATTTAAGATCTACTTTTATAAAAGTTCATTTTATGCCTGCATATTTCAAAGTTATAGCATATAACAATTTTATCTCTAATAGTCTTTTCCATAAATTAGATTAATTTAAACAGATTATTATTATGTTCTATTTCTTAATACATCTTTCAAATAGTTTTTTTTATATACAGCATTTTTTTTTTTCAGGGAAGTGGTTTCTAGTACTTTCATTCAATGAGTTGTGGTCTTGTGCAGGAATGACAGGTCTCACAGAGGTAAAAGTTGGTAGGCCAACTGGATTGTCCTATTTAATCAACACAAAGGATCCAACCAAGAAAACGCCTCTTGGCATCACATTTTAGCCTTTAGGCAAAAATTAAAACAAAACAGGTTTGGCAATCAGCCACAGAATTAGGGGTCATTTATGAGAGGCAGGTTGCTCTGGTTGTTAATGATACCTCCTTTCTTAAAGTGAATAAACCAGAAGGGGTGTGGCTAATTGTAACAGTGGCAGTTTCTCAATTCTGCGGGGAAAGAAGGAGAAGACAATTTTAGCAACGGCACCCCCATTCACCCTGGCAAGTTATTGTCTTTCTCAACCAAGCATGTGCAGAAAACCTCCAGTATGAGGTCATAGCATGCAGGTAACTGTTCACTGAAGAATCATTCAGGATTTTGTATATTGTGACTTTTGATCTATAGTATATTTCAGGAATATTCTTACTTTCTTGTTATTTAAAACAATGAGAAATTAACATGTTCTACGTTTTCCCAATAATATCAACAAGCAGAAAGCTGGTGACTGGAGTCATATGTTAACAGATCCCATTTTATGGACATGCTCCCACACATAGCAGTTAGCCAAGCCAGCACATGTCACTCTGTTAAGGCCATTACTCCATTATTGCAAAGTGTTCTGCAAAGTTTCTTCATGGTGACAAGCTCAAGTCCATTTGGAGAGCTTCACAATATTTGATTTATGGCCCTCTGTTACTATGATTTATCTTGCCATTCACCTGACTGTGCAAGGCACTCTATCATGGTGATTATTTTTAAAGGCGACATATGAAGCGGAGATTTACGGAATGACTTGATTCTAGTAAGTTGAATTAATCTGTTCTTCTTGTTTATAATTTGAATTAAAAACATAATATATCAGATTCAAGGGGTCATGTCACGGTTGTAGGAAAAAGCAATTTGAAAGGCAACCCTGCTTCTCTGATGCACTCTGAGGTGAACTCCCAGTGACATGAAAATTGTCACATTGTCAGCACTCAGAATAACACCCAATGTAGCATCCATTTGTAAAGCAAAATTTTCAGTTTGGCCGATTCCTAATTTACACAAGCTAAAATCCATTAATGTTGTCAGTGAGTATCTGTGTTGTTGTTTTTTTTAGCTTAATACGTTAATTTTAGTTCTTCCCTGAAACTTCTTAACTGGCTGTTATGTCACAGATTTAAATCTCCCAGGCTACTTTATATTTAAGCTCACCATGTTGTAAAGGCACAGGTTTTATTAGGTGTATATATGTACAGGTTTGCTTCTCTTTGAAGTGGGTCTTTCTGTGTGAGTCTCAAACAAAATTCCACTGCTGATGAATGAGAATGATTACCTAACGTAAAAATCAAACCTTCTCACATTTTAGATTTGAGCCCAATTCAATAGAGCTATAGAATTTCCATATGTAATGATGCATTCAATGACACACACTTTCTCACACACGTGAGAACTAATAGATAGACAGTTCCTATCTATGCTTAAACATGACTATGCCTGTTGTTACAGGAGGCTGGGGGTCAGACCCAGCCGGGATGCCTGGAAGGACCAGGAGGTGGTCTATACATCGCCCAGGCCACGAGGGAGCAACCACCCTGGATGATGAGGGGACCACGGGGATGGAGCAAGGAGGCTCAAACCCACTGGTGCCCATGGCCACCACCAGGGGGATCCCCAAGCGTCGTGGAGCACGGGAGATCAACACTTCTGACACACCTGGGAAGGTGGAGGAAGGACTTTCCAGGCACACCCGGAGTGCTTCCGGGTGCAAGGGCAGCACTTCCACCACACCAGGAAGTGCTGCTGGAAGAGCGTCATCAGGCATCTGGACCACAAATAAAATAAATTGGAAATAAAAGGGGTCGCCTCACTCCAATCAGAGAGCTAGATTTGTGAGCGGGAGCAGGACAAAGCTCCAGTGAGGAGAGGAAAGGCAGCCCACAGACACTGAGAGAGACGCCCATGTGGAGGGTGATTGGTGCTGAGAGCACTGTGTGTTGGGTGAACTTTGTTTATTTGAAAATAAATGTGTGTTTTGATAAAGTGCTGGTGTTAGTCTGATGGTGTTCGGACCCGTGCTCACACTGTCCCAAAAAACAAATTCTATGTTATATTTCCTCCCCTGATTGGGGTTCAAATGTCTCTTTTGTGTCATTTTGTTCATTGTTTATGTTAACATTTTTTTATTCTTTAGTTTTGTTATGTCTAAGCATCTTTTACATATGTACCATATGTTTTGCTGGGTGGTCTCCCAAGAGGTGGGGCCACATGCCCCTCACTGTATAGTTAAAGGCTGAGGAAAACCTACAGTCCTTTGCAGTTCATTGTAAATGTGCTGGTGTCACTGATTATTATATGGGTGTTTTTTGGGAATTTACTGGATTTTGAAACCTTGCTCTGTTTTAGACCTTTTCTTGGTTTTCATGTATTGGAACATTGTGTGCCTTGGATTGCCTTTGTTGGTTCTCTTTTGGCCTTTAATGTTCCTCAGAGCTTATTTTGTGCCATATAAAAATTATGTATGGAAAATGTTGTAAATGCAAAAACTAGCAGGAGATTCCTATTCTGCAATGTTGAAAATCCCCAATTAGAGTGCAAGATTAAATCAAATGAACAATGTAGAAAATTATAAAAAGAGGTTCAATATATCAAACCCAACAAAAAGTTCATATATATAAGCTATAAACATAAGGCAATAATATAACATCAATAAGCAAAATATTTACTAAGACAAATAATAATTAAACATAATATTCATATATGGTTTAATAATCATGTTTACAAAATATAGCTGTATAAAAACAACAAAAATATTAAATTAAAACAAAGCACACTCAAGTCTGGGTTATAATATAACACATACCAGAAGACTTATAAAACCTCTGAACTGCCTACTACTAAATCTAAACTCACTTAAATCTGCACAGTAACGCAAGGCTGGGCTTCTGTAGATCCAACTCCATTACACAGGCTGGAATTGGGTTGTGGACATTGACCGCAGACAAGCATAAACAAGCCCTGTAAGTTTCGATCATGTAACTTTATTAGGTTCTTGTCACACATTGTTTGAATGTAACATGATTTTCTTGTGCATTGGAAAAATCATCAGTTCGAAAATCAAGGAATGTAACAGTTTGACATTTTTATTGTAATTGAACAAAACACCTAATAAATCTTTTCTGAATCTAGCTGAGGTTTACAGGGAGGAATGCACATGTATACCAGTGGCACAAAAGATTTTGTGGAGATCAAGAGAATCTCAAAAACAATGAACGTCCTTGACGCCCATGCATATCAAATACTGACCAGAATATACAAAAAGTTGAAGAAATTGTTGGAAATGACTGATGACTCAGTATCAGAATGATTGCAGAAGTGGTCCACATCAATAAACAGGCAGTCAGACAAGTTTGACACCCTACCAACTGACCAGACCAAGCTCCATGACATTTTTCTTCATTTCCTTACAGTCAAGTATGCACTCAAGAGAACTCGGTTTGAGTCAGTTACTGAGGTGAAGAAGAATACAACGGATCCTCTGATGAAAGATAACCTACAGCACTGCTTTGATTAGTGGAAGATCAGAATGGCACTGCATAGATTCAGAAGGGATGTATATTGAAGGGGAAAGCAGTTGAAAAATATGTCCATTCTTTCATAAATAGTGAATGATGTACAAAGAAAACCAGTTGAAAATTAAAGGAAAGTGCATTTAGGACTGAATCCAAGAAGCAATACTTTACATAAAGTGTTATGGGCATCTGAGAAAAACTCAATCATGTAATTGAATTGAAAACCTGGACAACTTTTAAGAGTCTCCGAATAATATATGGGATCAACTTAGCTGTTAGCTAATCAAGTGAGCTTTGTGGACTAATTGATCTTCTCTTGTCTGCCAAACCTCTTGTATTCTTATGTTTTTAAAGCTCCCTTTTCTATAATACATTCCCTATAAGAGAGAAATAAATCTGTATGAAGCAATATTCTCAGAGAGGCATCTGCTGGGACCCCTTGAAGTAGAAAGTAAGTGTTTATAGCTCCACTACATAATGGCAGGATAGAAAGAGACAGATCAGTTGATTAGAGTCAGAATTCATTACTTGTGCGGAAGGACTATTTACAGCATACTGCACCAGCCAGCTTCAGAAAACATTTCTATATAACTAGACTATAACATAAATTATAGGATAAATAAAATTTAACAATAATTAGTCCCTAAGTAGTAAAATTCCAGAGCATTTACAATTTTTTAGCATAAGCCCCATGGTCCTCCCGCCAGCTTATTTCATAGCAGGACCTACTGTGCTAACCAACTCAGTGGTTCCTTTTCCCAACTCCTATAATATCTGTCAGCTTAACTCTAACAATAATTTAGCAAACCCTAACACACCTTTATTTGCTAGACCTTGCAAAGCAAATGCTGGTCTCTGGTCTGTCCACAGAATTGTCTTTGATGATAAGGAGGTTGACTCAACAATTGAGGCCCTCAGATGCTGACTCATATTGACTTCAGTGTGTTCCATGGTTTCTGACAACTACCTGGTGGTGGATCTCTACACCAAAAAGCTTGTTCTATTTCATCACTGAGATCCTCAGCTGGACTAAGATCTGCTTACTGAAGAGGTCACTATGTTAATCTGAATTCACTGACTTATCCATAAAATCATTCTAAAACTTACCTAAGGCCGATGTCACACTTCACAGCTTCTAGTAAGAGGGAGTATCAAACATGATGAGAACAGTTGCTGATTTCATTACCAAAGGGTGTTGGATTACACAATTAGAAATACCACCATATTTCCAATTGACTGTGTGACGATTTACCAGCAGAGTTTCAAATTTTCAAAGTTTCATAAGTTCACCTCTTTTTCTGAAAGCCAATGATATGCTGCTTGACAAAACCAGTGCTGTATGAATGCTTTCCAAGTACGTCCAGTTCAGTTGCAATGTTGGGCCTTTAATATTTTTTTTTTCAAATCTGTCGTTGTACATAAAACATGCAACATCATACAGGCAAGTCTCACTTTAGTTTGTGAAGTCCAAAACACCTGTGTTCCATATTCCTCATAGCTGCATTATATATAATTTATTGGATATTTGTGTATAAATTCACATATCTACAAAACACAGCAGACAGTGGTTGGCCCTGGTTTCTTGACTATTCCCCTTGGCACTGCTAAAATCAACGTGTTCTGAGTCAATGGCATCTGATTCAAGATTTGCTTCTGACAGGATGATATTGCATCTTACTCTCTGTCACCTTACTCTAAAAACATCAGGCTTAGAAAGTGGATGAATGATAAAAAAGTTGATCAAACTGAAGAAATGTGACTGATTTATGCTTATATAGTTAGCAATGTTATTTTAACTAATACAAAGTAAAAACTTTCTTTAATTTAGCCACAAGTACCAAGTAAGTGCAGCTGCAGCCTCCCAGATCAATCATCCGCAGTTACTATATATATATATATATATATATATATATATATATATATATATATATATATATATATATATATACATATATATATATATATATACATGTGTATATATATATATATATATATATATATATATATATATATATATATATATATATATATATATATATATACGTTTTAAAAACCACGCTTATTGTAAGAGCCATTTTCCTTGTTCTATAAGATTCATAAATATTTCTTAGATGACAATGCATAAATAATGGGAGGTTCCCATAACCCCCGTAAATAGAATCGTATTGGTATATTCTTACCATTTCTAACAGCTTGGAGTAAACATTGTTCTTCAGTTAGTTAGTTAGTGATAGCCTTGCCTTGTATAAGGTGTAGAGGCATACGGTTTTTAACCGTGACCGCACGTCACCGTGCCTGGGCACTTGCCTATGTGCCAACCGGCTTACGAGCCTTTTGAGTGTGTGAAGTAAATATGCACTTAACAGCACTTAATTTATGTGTTGTACCGTATGTAAAGCATACAGAAGAAGAAGCTAAGAACCTTTAAGTAGAGAAAAAGAAATTAAGAACCTTTAAGTAGAGAAGAAGATACGTGACCGCACGTAACATGCTCGATGGCCTACGGGCTCTTTGAATGTGAGAAATAACAAGTAAAGAAAACTTGTTAACTTAAGTACCGCACCGTATGCTAAGGCGTACAGAAGAAGAAATTAAGAACCTTTAAGTATAGAAATAACTAAAGTCTTTCAAGAAAAGCTAAGTTTAAAGAAGATACATTTTTCCATTTTTTTTTGCCTTTTATTCTACGTGTGTAACTATTTTTTTTTTTTATTCTTGTGTGGATTATTTGCTTTTACCTTTCACTAAATACCTTTAAAACGAACTCTTGGACTCTGAGAATTCTTTTGACATGCGTCTTACCCATGCAGGATGACTCCTTATATATTTCAGCAGCTACACTAAAGTTAAAAACCTGCCTAAAGTTTCAAAACTGCCTAGGATTGAAATCAACCTAAGAAAGAAAACTTGAAATTTCCTTGGATTATAAAAGAAAGCAAGTCTGTGTGTTCAACGCTTGAGATCGGACTGCGACGAAAGAAAACAACGACGACTTGAAAAAGATTCAACAGGTATCTTTCATCTTTGTTTTCCATCGGAGTAGGACATATTTGAGAATTGCTAGTGCTCCTTGCGAGACTGTATAAATTATAAAGGAGCTTAAACACCTAATAAAATCGTCATGGCACCTGTATCCAGTATCCAGAGGAAACATCTGCGAGGCGTGAATGAAAGTCTCTTTGAATATGACGTTTCTACAATGGAGGACCATCTCCATGACGATGGAAAGCCGTTCAATACAGTGACAACCAAACTTCAATCAGAAATGGATTACAAATATAGACAATTACCTGATTCCATGAAGAACATAACGGATTTACAAAAAAATGAATATAACTGGGCGGCACGGTGGCGCAGTGGATAGCGCTGCTGCCTCGCAGTTGGGAGACCTGGGGACCCAGGTTCGCTTCCCGGGCCCTCCCTGCGTGGAGTTTGCATGTTCTACCCGTGTCTACGTGGGTTTCCTCCCACAGTCCAAAGACATGCTGGTTAGGTGGATTGATGATTCTAAATTGGCCCTAGTGTGTGCTTGGTGTGTGGGTGTGTTTGTGTGTGTCCTGCGGTGGGTTGGCACCCTGCCCAGGATTGGTTCCTGCCTTGTGCCCTGTGTTGGCTGGGATTGGCTCCAGCAGACTCCCCGTGACCCTGTGTTTGGATTCAGTGGGTTGGAAAATGGATGGATGGATGGATGAATATAACTGTGAAAACATAGAATTAATTTTCAAGAATCGGTTCGCCAAACTGAGAATGGAATACAAAAAATTAAGCCTCAAACTTTTATCCATCCAGAACACCGAAGATGCAAGGAAACTTATACAAAACAACGTTGACTCTAAAATGGAAACTATAACCACGTTTTGTGGAAAGACGACAGAATGGATATTTGAAGCGCAACAAAATAAAAGCCCCCATCAACAACCTAACTTTTCTGCTAACCAAGTTAAGGATTACGGAATGAAAGATGACATTTCTCATACAGTTTCTACAAAAACTAAAAGTCGTACAAGTACATCGGCTACTTCTAGCAGTGTCATCAGATCTCATGAAGCAGTATATGCTATGCTGCTGGCTAAAGCAGAGAACCAAAGAAAGCAACAGGCTCTAGATATGGAAGAAATACAGTTAAAAGCTATGAGAGAGGCTGAGGAAATGCAGTTAGAGGCCAAAAGAGAACATGAAGAAGCTCAGCTGAAAGCTAAAAGAGATCAATTGGCTTTAGAAGCAGCCATTATAGAATCCGATGCAAAATTGAGAGGTCTTAAAAGACGTAATCGAAGTTCAGATAAGCCAAATTTCAATAATGTTCCTCCGAAACCAGATGTGAGAAATGAAAGGCCACAAGATGCAAGTGTTCGTGACTTTCTACGTAACAATGAAAGTAAAAACATTTCTCAGCAACAGCTTTATGATCAATAAAATAAAGCACCAGCACCTCTTCAACTGATCAACTGAAAGAACAACAGTGTATAACTCAAGTGTCTTATGGCGATCCTTTCGAAATATGTGGATTTTATAAGAGCATTTGACCAAGATATCGACGATGTGATCGAGAAGCCGCAAGACAAATTGGCCTTTTTGGCACAGTTTACTAAAGGTACACCTCACGAGATTGTTAAAACTGTAAACATTTGTCACCATTAGAAGGTTATCAAAAAGCCAGAATGAAGATCGAAAGTCTTTATGGAAACCAGATACAGAATGGAAAAGGTCAGAGCGATTATGCGACATCTCCTGGCGAATATACAAACATTATACCTGACTTACAAAGCGGACAACAATTTAAAAGTAACGATAACATTCGTATTAAAGTCTGTAAACTTCCTTGAGACCTACAAGCACCACAGCAATGCAAAGTTCAGAGTATTGAAAGTACGGAGAGCAGGCGAACCCCTCTCGCCGATCTAACAAATGTTCTGGACAAACAGACAACATCTGCTTTGAACCCCGTGTACAGCTCAGCTCTTCAGAGCCATACCTTCAAGAAGGAAAAGGACAAAACTGATCAAGAGAAGTATCTTTTGAAAGGCGTCCTAAGAGAAAGCAGTTTTGCTACAAATATTTCTGCTGCAAACGAAAAAAGGGATACAGACACCTCAGTTGAAAAGGCGGAGACAGCTGGACGTACAAGCGGTAAGCTCTGTCTTTTTTGCGATGAAAATCACGATCTTAACGATTGAAGTGCAATTCAGAAACTAACTTATGAAAGTAGAATTGACTTTTTAAAATATAAAGGCTTATGCTTTAAGTGCCTTAAACAAGGACATTTTAGTAAAGACTATGAAGAAAAGATTATATGCGAAATATGCTCTCATGTACATTCAGTAATCCTGCATATAAATAAGGAAAAAGGCACCGACGATAAAGCCACACCTCCTAAAGAGGAGAACGCTAAGTCGGATGAGAAGCATATTCCTTCCATCCATATTTTTGTTGAACCGCAAGAGATTTGTACTGATACCGGGGCCGGTAAGGAGTGTGTTTTAGCTGTGACTCCAGTTGAAGTTAAGTCTGAAACAAGTGAAAAATGTGTAGAAACATCTGCTCCAAAAGACTCTAGCAGCTCAGCTACATTTTGCACAGAAAGTTTGCAAGAGCAGTTAAATCTTTCTGGAAGAAAGTCTCACATCTATGTTAGCACTGTAGAAAGAGACAAAGTAAATAGACAGGAATTGGTAAAGTTTACAGACTCAACGGAGTTACAAGTCTGTGCAATAGAAGAAAATACATTTTGTGATACACTAGAAGTGTTCACACTGAACTCTGCACCAGTGAAAAGGGAAAACATCCCTACAGAAAAAGATGTCAAGAAATTGTCTTATTCAAAAGATGTACATCTACCCCGTACAAATGCCCGCAAAGTCATAGAGCCATGGCAAATCATAAATAGCGAAAATGAAGGACTTTATACTGTGAAAACATTCCAAGAGTGGATTGTTAATGGATTGATGAAGGACTCAGACAAAGAAAGACTGCAAAGTTATTCAGTCAATCATGTGACAGTAATGGAGATGGAACAAATGCTACTCCAGAAATACAATACAGACTTTCCAGAACGCAACTGGGAGGAAAAGGAGGAAACGTCACAGGAGGACATTAAATTCATGCGCATAGCTTCAGATACTGCAAGTCTAGTGAACGGACATTATTGCACTAATCTGCCTTTTAAAGATGAAACTCTTAAAGTGCCAAACAATCGCTGTATTGCAAAACAATGTGCTCTTGGACTTAAAAGGAAACTTACAAAGTATCCAACATTCCATGAGGATTACAAAATTTTCATGAAAGACATCTTAGACAAAGAATATGCCATCAAGGTATCCAATGAGCAGTTAACTCTTGAAAAAGAGAATGCCTTAAGAGGCACAACACCAGAGGAAGCAGTTAACACTATGTTAAACAATTTCTATGTTGATGACTGTTTAAAGTCAGTTGATACAGAAGAACAAGCCATAAAATTGGCCAAAGATCTTCAAACCCTGTGCTCAAAGGTTGGACTTTATCTTACACAATGGACAGGTAACCGCAGAGCAGTCTTGCTGTCAATCCCTGAAGAAGACAGAGCAATAGATCAAAAAGATCTGGATTTAAGTCACGACTTGTTACCAGTTGAAACAGCCTTGAGTGTTCAATGGTGCACACAAGCTGACAGTTTCAAGTTTCAAGTAAATCTGCAAAATAAGCCTGCTACAAGACGTGGTATTCTGTCTATGGTCAGCTCAATATATAACCCACTTGGATTTTTAGCACCAGTCATACTGCCTGCTAAGCTCATTCTAAGAGAACTGTGTAAAGAGAAATATGCTAGAGATCAAGAAGTGGACCTGTCTACTAAAGAAGATCCGGAAGTTAAAAGGTATTGAGTAATCTTCACCTGTTTAACAACTAGAGCCGTGCACATAGAGATCGCGCATAATTTGGACACAGATTCCTGCATACACGTCATACTCGGGTTCAAGAGTAGAAGAGGCCGAGTTAAAATCATACGCTCGGACAATGGAACAAATGTTATTGAAGCAGAAAGAGAGCTAAGAGAGGCTATAAAAAATTTTGAACACGAAAAAATCGGCAATGAAATGATGCAAAGAGAAATCAAATGGATTTTTAACCCACCATCAGCCTCTCATCAAGGAGGAGTTTGGGAGAGACAAATCAGAAGTATAAGGAAGATTTTAAATTCGACATTAAACCAACAAACCCTCGATGATCAAAATCTTCCTACATTGATGTACGAAGTGGAATCAGTACTTAACAACAGACCCCTCACAGAGACATCAAACGACCCTAGTGATCTGGAACCACTCACACCCAATCATATATTGTTGATGGACACTCAACCTGAAATACCACCTGAACTCATTTCAGAAAAGGAACCATATCCAAAAAGACGCTGGAAACAAATGCAATACATGGACGATTTATTTTGGAAAAGATGGACTAAAGAGTATTTGCCAATACTCCAGCAACGTCAAAAATGGCCTGCACCAAGAAGAAATTTTGAACCAGTGGACATTGTCTTAATTGTAAATAAAGCTATGCCTCGCAACTCTTGGGTAAAGACAATACCAGATGCAAAGGGGGCAGTCAGAAGAATTTGTGTGCAGACCTAGACCAGCACACTGGACGTAGCAGTGAACAAACTGCGCCTGCTCCAGGAAACAGCAAATGTTTGAAATGATTAATTTTTCTTTTTGCATGTTTAATTATAAATTTCTTAAGCTTTGTGTTTTTATAGTAGAATCTAAGTTTCTTAAGTTTTAAGTAAGTATTAAGTTTAGTAAAGTAGTGAAGGCTCTTAGTAAGTAATATTAAAGTAATTGATTTCTGCCCTAGCATAAACAATTAGGGGCTGGATGTGTAAGAGCCATTTTCCTTGTTCTATAAGATTCATGAATATTTCTTAGATGACAATGCATAAATAATGGGAGGTTCCTATAACCCCCGTAAATAGAATCGTATTGGTATATTCTTACCATTTCTAACAGCTTGGAGTAAACATTGTTCTTCAGTTAGTTAGTTAGTGATAGCCTTGCCTTGTATAAGGTGTAGAGGCATACGGTTTTTAACCGTGATCGCACGTCACCGTGCCTGAGCACTTGCCTATGTGCCAACCGGCTTACGAGCCTTTTGAGTGTGTGAAGTAAATATGCACTTAACAGCACTTAATTTATGTGTTGTACCATACGTAAAGCGTACAGAAGAAGAAGCTAAGAACCTTTAAGTAGAGAAAAAGAAATTAAGAACCTTTAAGAAGAGAAGAAGATACGTGACCGCATGTAACAGTGCTCGATGGCCTACGGGCTCTTTGAATGTGAGAAATAACAAGTAAAGAAAACTTGTTAACTTAAGTACCGTACCGTACCTTAAGGTGTACAGAAGAAGAAATTAAGAACCTTTAAGTATAGAAATAACTAAAGTCTTTCAAGAAAATCTAAGTTTAAAGAAGATACATTTTTCCTTTTTTTGGGTTTGTTTTAGTATAATTTTGTAATCAATATTTTAACACTTCCTTTAATATTTCTATCCATTACTAGCGCCATTTATGGGTGAAATCTTGAACTATTCTTCATATGAAAATTTAATTTCTTAATTAACATGGTGTTTTGTCTTGGTAGAGTAATATATTGCTCTACTTTCCCCTTTGTATTATTAAGATGTGGCGTCTGTCAGAATGCCTCAAATCCCACAGACTTACCACTGTTTATAAGGTATTATAGTATATAACTTCTCCCCACCTTCCCTTCTATATCTATAACCTCAGGCAATTAGATATTGTAAAAGACAAGCAGGAGTTAAATTACAATTTAAATAATGTATTATTGGTAATATTTATAAATAATACCAATATGCAAAGTACATTTGAATATTGGCAACCATACAACTTGATTAAATGGTGATGTGTAGTTTCAGGCGGCACACAGACTTGTCTCTAGTTCATTTGTGGTCACCTTTCAGCCACATGTCTGTTCAATATGGCTACCAAGCTGTGCTCTCCATTGTGTTGTCCTTACAGTTCATCAGTTTGGTAAGAGATGCTTCTTCATCAGATGTTAGTAAGAGAGAGTATGAAGTTAAGCAAGTAAATTTATAGATGTTCTGTCCAACCCCTACAGCCAATAGGGTATCGTGGTACTTAAAGGCTTCTCACACAAGCCAATTTCAAACAGCCATACTTCAGACCAATGGGGAAATAGAACATCTTAACACTTGCCCCCAAACCATATGTTAAGGTAAAGCGTGGCAGTTAGGCAGTTAGGGGTTGAAGGGAGAGACTTCAGAGAAACATTAGCCAAACTTGTTTCAGGCACTTTCCCCCAACTCTGTCGAAAAATTCAAAGAGACTCAGTCATAAAGCAGGGGGGGGGGGGGGCGGGTAAACATGAATGTGTCTCACTGATGTAACACTAAATTAAATTACTTTGCCTAACATACAAATAAAGATATGCAAAATATTTATCAAGTTATATGCAAAATCGTACATTACAACACATGGATTAATTGATCAATTAGTGAAACTGATTATTGATTCATGTATTGTCATCGGAAGTGAGTAAGTGTGCAAAATTTCAAGTCATTTGAACAATAGGAAGTGGGTTAAATATATATTGATTGCAAGATTTGTACCAGACAACAAACAGGTGAAGTTAATATAAGTGTGGTAATAATAATAATAATAATAATAATAATAATAATAAGTGTGGTAATAAAATAAGAAACATAAAAAATTTGACAAATGAGAGGAGACCATTCAGTCCATCAGACTTGTTTGTTTAATTAATAGCAAAGGCTGTGCAAATATCTCATCCTGATTCTTCTTAAAGGTTGTCAAAGTTTCTGCTTCAACTACACATCTTGGTAGTTCTTTCCCTAAAAAAGCTGAGTGTCCAGCCACATTCATTTTTTCATTAGCTTTTCCTTTCCATCATATTTCCATATGCTGGCTGTTTTAACAACTTTAAATATACCATAACATAGCATAACATTTCCAAATCCTCTTCATCCAATTTATGACCATGGAAATCATGGCATAGCCTGAAAGCACTGGACAAGAGCTAGCAAATTGGACAGTAAATCACAGTGACCACTCACACACACACCAAGCATTTCACAAGGCCAATTTATAATCGCCATTGGCCATTTAAACTAACACACATGCCTTTAGAAAGTGTTCTATTTTCTTTGTCATAAATTCAGGGCTACAATTGCTGTGCTGTTATGTGGGTTCTCCTCCACCATTAGGTGACCATGTCAATTCTAATAGGCACAGGAAAGTTTTTTGAGGTTAGAGTGTTAAACTTCACAGCAGTAGTGCAAGTCTAGCATTAGCTCAGAAGTTCAATGCAACAGGCTAACATGCAACAACTCCTGGGGAATCTTGAAACTAAGATTAAAACTGCCATATTACCAATTAAAACTATAAAATGACATTAAAAACTCAGAATCAATGTCTCCATGATGGGACAGTTAACTTTGTGAGCTGGAATGTTAAAGGCCTGAATCACGAATTAAAGAGAAAGAAAGTATGCTCTCACCTAACAGGCTTAAACGCTAAAATAGTATTTTTACAGGAGGCCCACTTACTAACCAAGGATCAGTTCAGATTACAAAAAGACTGGACTGGCCAAATGTTCCATTCTAGCTTTATAAAGAAAACTAGAGGGGTGGGAATTCTCATACATAGAACAGTTCCATTTGTAGCATCAGAGGTAGTGTCGGACCCTGAAGGGAGATATGTGATGGTCATGGGCAACTTATATAACAGTAAAATGATTTTGATAAATGTTTATGCACCCAATGTTGATGATAAGGAATTCATGCAAAATCTATTTGCATCCATTCCCAGTGTGAACACTCATAAAATTATAATGGCTGGGGACTTTAATTGTGTTTTAAATCCACTCTTAGATAGGACTCCTGTGACAGGGGGGACGACATCTAATACTGCAAAGATAATTACACAGTTTTTAAATGATCACAACTTATCAGACCCCTGGAGGTTTCTAAACCCAAACTCAAGAACATATTCGTTCTACTCACCAGTGCATTATAGCTACTCAAGAATTGATTATTTTTTTATAGATAATAATTTCCTGCCTACAATTAAATCATGCAAATATGACACAATTGTTATCTCTGACCATGCCCCTCTAGTCTTGGAGCTAAAATCAATAAGCCCCTCGTACTCACCTCGCAGATGGCGTCTTAACCCTCTTTTATTGGCAGACGAGAACTGCACAGAATTTATATCCAAACAAATCAGCTTCTTCCTAGAGACAAACACGTCTACAGAGGTTTCTGCAGGAACACTCTTGGAAACTCTAAAGGCCTTCCTAAGAGGCCAGATTATTTCATATCTTTCCCATAGAAATAAATTAGAAACCAAGAAAGTGTCAGAGCTAAGAAATGAAATTACTAGAATAGATGAAGAACAAGCCAGGCGTCCAAGTGAAGCTCTTCACAGGAAAAGGCAGGCCTTGCATACAGAACTTAACATCTTAACAACTAAAGAAACTGAACAACTTATTTATAAGTCTAGACAGCATTACTATGAACACGGAGAAAAAGCTAATAAGCTTTTAGCTCAACAAATTCATAAACAAGAAGTTCACAATGCAATACCAGTAATCACCAACAAGAATGGAGAAGAAATCATCGACCATAATAAAATAATGCACACATTTAGAGATTACTATAAGTCTTTATATTCCACTGAGCCCAAAGAAGACAACACGCAATCTAATGCATTTCTGGATAATTCACAAATACCACAAATAGATGCTTTAAGTGCTGAGGAACTAGATAAACCTCTAACGCTAACAGAATTACTAGACGCTATAAAGTCACTACAAAGCGGGAAATCATCAGGCCCTGATGGTTACCCCGTAGAGTTTTATAAGAAATTCTCCACTCAGCTAGCTCCACTCTTATTGGTAACATTTACAGAAGCTAAAGACCACCAAATACTACCTCAAACATTTCGACAAGCATTAATCACCGTCTTTCCTAAACAAAATAAGGACTTGTTACAATGTGCATCATATAGACCAATTTCACTCCTGAATAATGATGTTAAGATACTCTCAAAAATCCTAGCTAGAAGGATGGGGAAAGTGCTGCCCTCGGTAATATCACAAGATCAAACTGGATTTATTAAAGGCCGACATCTATCTTCAAATCTCCGACGCTTGTTTAATGTTATATATTCACCAGCAAAATCAAACACCCCAAAGATATTACTATCATTAGACGCAGAAAAGGCATTTGACATGATCGAATGGAATTACCTTTTCACTGCATTGGAGAAATTTGGGTTTGGCCCGAATATTTGTGCTTGGATTAAACTACTGTATACCAGTCCAGAAGCTTCAGTTTGTATTAATAAAATTTGCTCAGACTACTTTAAACTAGAACGTGGTACCAGACAAGGATGTCCCTTGTCGCCACTGTTGTTTGCAATCGCTATTGAACCACTGGCGGTTCACTGCCGAAATTCTCATCAGATAAAGGGGATTGTCAGAGAAGGACTGGAACAGAAAATTTCTCTATATGCAGATGATATGGTCTTATATATATCAGACCCAGAAAACACTGTCCCTGCTGTTTTAACAGCACTAACAGAATTTCAAAAGATATCTGGTCTTAGAATTAATCTGAATAAAAGTATACTCTTTCCAGTGAACTCACAAGCATATAATATTAAATTAGACACCCTACCTTTTACCATAGCAGATCAGTTTAAATACCTAGGGGTAAATATCACAAGTAAACATAAAGCTCTTTATCAACAAAATTTTGGCGTCTGTATGGAAAAAATTAAGCAAGACTTGCATAGATGGTCAACCCTTCATCTCACTCTAGCCGGAAGAATTAACATTGTTAAGATGAATATCCTTCCTAAACTTCTCTTTTTATTTCAAAACATTTCAATATATATCAATAAATCGTTTTTTAAACAGTTAGATTCAATAATAACCTCATTCATTTGGAACTCAAAACACCCACGTATCCGAAGAGCGACCCTACAAAGACCTCAGGCAGAAGGTGGCATGGCTTTACCTAATTTTCAGTTTTATTACTGGGCAGCAAACATACAAGCCATAAAAACCTGGACACAAATAAATGCACATACACAGGCTTGGTCTGCAATAGAAGTAAAATCCTGTAGTACTTCTTTATATTCCCTGCTTTGCTCTCCAATAAATGAAAGTTATCGCAAATATACTAATAACCCAATTGTGCTTTACTCACTCAGAATATGGAACCAAATTAGGAAGCATTTTAAGATGGAAAATCTTTTATCAGTGGCACCTTTGCAAGGGAACCACCTCTTTCAACCTTCGCAAGTATATCCAGTATTTAATACCTGGAAAAGTTTTGGGATTAAAATGCTCAGAGATCTTTATATAAACAACATATTTACATCTTTTGAACAATTACGTTCAAAATTTAACCTCCCAGCTACACATTTCTTTTACTATCTTCAAATTAGAAATTTTGTTAAACAGAAATTGCCCGATTTCCCCCACCTTGCACCCTCCACAATGCTGGAAAAAATACTGCTCAATTCCGAGGAAACAAACACTATTTCCGCAATATATAAAATCTTATTAGAGTCCCTACCTTTCAAAGATCCAAGAGGACATTGGGAAGAAGATCTCTTAATCAATATATCAGAAAAGGAGTGGAAGGTAGCAAAGCAGAGAATTCACTCGAGTTCTATATGCGCAAAGCATAGAATTATTCAACTAAAAATTATATATCGAGCTCATCTGTCTCGCTTAAAACTGTCCAAAATGTTTCCAGGCCAGGATCCAACCTGCGAGCGCTGCAACCAAGCTCCTGCCTCACTGGGTCACATGTTCTGGGCCTGCACCAAACTAACATCATTTTGGACAAAACTTTTTAAGTGCCTCTCAGACAGCCTTAGTATCACAATCCCTCCTAACCCACTAACAGCTGTGTTTGGTGTCCTTCCAGATGGACTTGAATTGGAGAAGGACAAACAAACGGTGATTGCATTCACTACACTCTTGGCACGCAGACTTATTTTGTTAAATTGGAAGAATCCTAATTCTCCTCTTATAAGTCAGTGGGAAACTGATGTTTTATATTATTTGAAATTGGAAAAAATCTAATTTTCAGTTAGAGGATCTGTACAAAATTTTTTCAAAACTTGGCAGGATTTAATCAATATTATTTTAGAATAAGAGAATTAACTATTATTGTATTTAACTCCCTTCTCCATCTCTTATTTATATAGATATTTACTTCTCTCCTTCTTTTGTCTAATGTTGCCTTATTAAAAAGCTTAAAGAAATTTTCCTTTAGCTAAGCTCTCCTTCTCAGGGATGGGGTTTGATTTGTTTTCAAATTTGTTGGGTTATAAATGGATCTGTTTGTATGGAATGATTACAATGAAAATTAATAAAATAAAAATATAGTATTTCTGAGAAGTTCAATGGAAGAGATTAGGGCTGCTTCAGCGCATTTAAGCCCACTATTTAAGCAGCACCTATAAGTAGGTACTGTATATCAGACTATCCATCCATCCATTTTCCAACCCGCTGAATCCGAACACAAGGTCACGGGGGTCTGCTGGAGCCAATCCCAGGGCACAAGGCAGGAACCAATCCTGGGCAGGGTGCCAACCCACCGCAGGACACACACAAACACACCAAGCACACACTAGGGCCAATTTAGAATCACCAATCCACCTAACCTGCATGTCTTTGGACTGTGGGAGGAAACCGGAGCACCCGGAGGAAACCCACGCAGACACGGGGAGAACATGCAAACTCCAGGCAGGGTGGACCCGGGAAGCAAACCCGGGTCTCCTAACTGTGAGGCAGCAGCGCTACCACTGCGCCACCCTATATCAGACTATCTAAAGCAAAAGAAAATTCCACAGTGTTATGTGTCCAGGGGTCAGAAGCCCCCATTTCATGAGTGACTACAGACATATTGTGAGCACCCACCATACCAGGAAAATGGTGCATACATGATAATTTGAATTTAGAATCCCAAAGAGAGATATGACAAGACTACTTATTTGTTGCAATGCACAGAATCTGAAAATGTCGCAAAATCAATGGGGATAATCATAACTAGGCCATCAGTCAGCAGAATTATTATTTTGGAGTTCCATCGAGTCAAGGGACATTTTCACTCTAGAGCCTTCAAAAGTAAACCTTTGAGTAGGTTAAAGAATAAAAATTAATATGAATAATTTTAATTCTAAATAATTTTAATTATTTTTACCATTATCATATTTTGTGGTACAGTAACAGAGCACATATGTATTCCTTTATTGCTTCACGTGGACAACCCGGTGATTCTGGGCTTCAATATGTCATCTATGAAGCCATTAATTTTCTGTCATAGTCCCAAAGCCAGGCTGTCTAGTTGATTTTGTATAGATGGCATCACATTCAAGACACTCCTGCCTTGTGCTTGTTTTTATTTATACTTCCTTACAGTTCTAAACAAGATTATTACCTTTTTAATTATTATTATTTTATTTGGAGCAGTTTTGCATTAAGCTATATTCATTAATAGATAGATAGATAGATAGATAGATAGATAGATAGATAGATAGATAGATAGATAGATAGATAGATAGATAGATAGATAGATAGATAGATAATGTACACATAATAACTTTGTTACAAATTCAATGATAGGTTAATGGCTAAAGACCAGCTTACTTTGGTCTTCCTGATTTTGATCCTGTATTTATTTTTTCCATTGTTTTTCTTAATGTTTAGATATTGTTTGTCATTATTGTGATGACATTTGTTTTCTTCATTAATGGAATTCATGAATTATCACATACAACCTTTTGTATGTTACTTTTTCACAAAAGGTACTATGTATGACTTTTAAAGTTGTTTTGTAATTGGTTGACAAGAAATGCCCCCCGAACAATACCATAGCTTATTACCCCTATTATAGGGTTACATGCACACCCTGTAATACTCACCCCTGGAAACCTGAGCAATGATAGGCTACGGCTTACAGTCATTCACCTTTCATTGGGCTTTACCCATTCTTCCACAACTGTGAGGGCTGCACAAAGATGTCCCCTTGTGTCCCTGTATGACCTGGACTATGTACAAAAAGTGACCCATAACCCCTCGGTAATTGATTATGCCATTAGACCTTGTCAAACTGCATTTCACCATTTATGAAAATTATGGGCCACCAAGGGTACCCGGGTTGTAGTGTGGTATTAGTGTTTGCGGTATGTACACAAAGGGACATTGTTTGTGTTTCTGAAGGCATACATGACCCAGACACCGAGGAGGACAAACATGTCACTGAAGTCTAATGATGCCAACTACCTTCTATGGACAATGAGTGGCAGAACCTGTCAACCACACAGAGGACTCCAAATGGGCTTTGCTACTGGTACTGCTTATGTCAGTAAATATGAGGCTGCTTCCCTGTATGTGAAGAAGTGCTTTACTTCTTTGGTTGATTGTATTTGTTTTAATTGGTAATTATACAGCTTTAACATAGTTTGAGAAGATACTTACCAGACTTTAAGGGATTTGTTGGAGTTCATGGGGTACAGTGAAAGTGCTGCAACTTGCTGGATAGCATGGGGGTGTGAATGCATGTTCTTGGGCATACGTGATTTCAGGAAGCAGTGATCTGGAGAAGGCACATGTGGGGCAGATGCTTTGCAAACCAGGGGGTTGTGGGTGTGTGGAAGTGCACAGACCACTCCAGAATTGAAATGTGGTGCATGCACAAAATGAGGGAGCACAGTGCACCAGGTGGTATCCCAAATTGAGTATATTTGTCACCCGTACTAATCAGAAAAGGGTTCTTTTTTTGTTTTGTTTTTTGGAAAATCAGTTTATGTGCACAAGGAGGGGCAGCTGCTGTAAGAGGTTGATAGCAGGTAAACCCACTTCTTTGGAGTTAAAACAAGGAGACCAGGGTCTGCTTAGTTTTGTTTTAAGCCTCGTTAATTTGAAAAAGGGAGAAAACTTTATTGTGATTTTTTTTTTCTCTATTTATGGCAACATTAAAGAATGTTTTTTCCGTACTAACTATTGATCATGTTTTAGTAGCCAATCTTCAAAAGTTAATGTTAATGTGAAATTCATATAAGCTTCTGCTAATTTGAATAGAATATCAGTTTCCCATAGTTACTTAGATTATGATTCAATCTTTTACCCACTGTAAATTAACATGAAATAGAACTTTCTTAGTTATTCCTGTAAAAACATAAAGTGTTAATTAAGCCAGTTAGGAAGCAGTCACTCTGCTAAATGCATGAACTGTTAGATTAGCTTACAAATAGAGCATTAGCATGTGGTTAACTGACCGTCTCCTGATTGCTTTGCAAACATTTTATGAACATATGAACATCTGAAACCATGACTGTATGACCATATATAGAGAGAAATGAAAGAAGAAAATTAAGCCTTTCTTTATAAACAAACGTTTCCTTTTTTGTAATATATTTTTTTCTCTATTTTTGTATGAATTGTCTTGCGTTGAATTTTACTAAAACTTTTAAAATTAAGTTACTTGGACTGCAGAATTATTTGGACATGCGTCACATTATTGTCTGAACTGTTCCATAAAGTAAGCTACACACTTTTTGGACGGAATGCATCTGAGCTGTTTTTATTATTACAAATATTTATTTGTTTACATTTTATTTATTTATTTTTGCAAAAGAAATTGATTTTTTGTACTTGCATTTCTGGAGTCTGCTTCTGTGTCCCTTGTTCTTGACTCCATTACTTGACATCAGTGCCTCTGTGTCCATATTTTCTGGGCTAATTGTCAGCACAGTGAGGAAATAACAGTTCATTTTACCTTAACCTACTGAAAATATCTTTATAATTTGTGGAAAAACAAGACATATTAAACACTAGAAGTTAAATAATTGAAAATATGCAACTTGAGTACAGCACTGTTGTATACCCATCATGTTTGCAGTTTTTTCTTTTTATGCCAGTTTTAGATGCTCGCCATCATTGTTAGACTGCCGTAAGTTGTAAGCATAACAAAAACAGACAAGAAGACTCCTTGTTTTCCATCTTGAGTGTATATAACCCTGTAGTCTGTGGTCAACCAGGAGGCCTTTGTGTTGTTACTGGAGAGGACCTGCTTATTCATCATCACCTGTATGGTGCACAAACAGTATAGCGACAGGCTAAGAATCTGCTGCCTAACTTCCTTTTTCTCGTCTTCCAATCTGGAAGCAGGGCAGCCAGGAGAGGGGTATTTTATAACCACTCTCACATGCAAACTCTTTACCTAAGATGCTTAAATCTGGGTAATGTTTGGTAGCTGGCACCCATGAAGTGTCTGCTTAGTATTGACTAGCCATAATAGCAGGATGACATACCAGCTCAGTAAAATGTTGGGTCACTGTGACCATGGGAAGGATCTTTTAATAAAAAAATACTAAGAGAGTTTTAAATTAGTCTGAGGCCCACTACTTATGAGGGAACATATTTAAAAACTCCAATTAAATCCCCAGTGACCAAATTCCTGTATAGTTTGCCTGGTATTGGAGTCTGTGGGAAGGAGGCATGTTGTCTTCTTATTATCAGGAAATCTTAGTCTTAGTTCTTATGGAAATTTCTGATTTTTTTTTTGTTCTGTTGTGGCATCTGTAGTCTTGGTGGGCTCAGTTTTAACTATTTCTATTCCTTGCATTAAATGAATACTGTTATTGGGGAAACTCGAATAATGAGGATGGATATTCATTTACTTCTTGTGTATACATTCTTTTCCCTCATATAATGATGGTCAATGGCTAAATTTGCATAGTTGTACCGGAAAATTGCAACTTCATTTGCCAGGAACCTTTAAAAAATATATCTGGTACTCTTTTTACTACTTATGGGGTAGGATCCGAGGAAAATTTCAAAGGCATCAATAAAGTAGATCCAGACAAATTCTTTCAACTAAATAACAAAACACATACCTGAGGACACCAGGGAATATTTAGAAGATATGCTTTTAAGAGTGAAGCCAGGAAGCACTTTACTCAAGCAATTGTGGGAATCTGGAACAAATTACCAAGTTATGTAGTTGAAGCAGAAATCTTCAGAGCCTTTAAGAAGTATCTGGATGAGATATTGGGACAACTTACCTATTAGCTAAACAAGCAAAACTGATGAACTGAAGAGTCTCCTTGTGTTTATCAGATTTCTTATTTTCTATGTTTTTATGATTTTAATATCCAATCTTCCTTGAGTTCTTCTTTCTTCATGACTCCTAAGTGCCTCATTCTACCACCACCCTATGCCCATCTCCACGATCTTCAGAAAAAGAGTCTCAGTGGCCACAAAAGAGTAATAGACAGAGTGGTTCTGGAGGAACCCAAAGAGAAATCCCACAGTCCAGTGCAGTTATAATTATGTTTTATTGTGACTATGGACAAGTGTTTTTTGTTGGGAGTTACCCTATCCTGAAACATCAATTAATTTATTCATGCGACCAGATTCTTTGTTATGTAAACCCACACATATGTCCTCCACCCCAACTTTTGTCCTTTTATCCTTATACTAACCTGTCTGAAAAGGAGATGCAGTCTGCAGCCACAATGCACTTGCACCTGGGACTATGGTCCAACTTCCAATATTATTGACGTCTACTGTGTTTTACTTTCTCTATTGAAGGACATCTCTTCCTATTCAAGGAAGCAAGACAGATCAAAAATGAGGCAAACATGGGAGTGGGTATAAACTTTAATTCACTCAATATAGATTAAACATTCTTAATATGCCATAAGCAAATGTGGCAAAATCACACCATACAACCCAGATGTTTCAGAAGCTGGTATTATCTATTAAGTCTCATGGCATGGGTCTTTTTGGCAACTGTGCTCTTCCTCTGCTCCTCAACTGCTGCTGGTGCATCTTCTCCTGCTTCTTCTTGCTTGAAACTGCTGACTTTAGTTTATTGAGGTGCAGGGTGTGTTTCCCCTTGCACTTTTCTGCCCAATGTCATCTTTACTGACCATATCAGACTCACGTTTAACACATGTGGACATTTCCAGAAAATGTACCATTAGTACTTGACCTGTCTTAAAATTTTGCTGTGTTTGGAGCTTGATAATTTGCTTATCTTCCCAACTTGTCCGTCTTCTCTGCCTGCTGTTGCACCTTTGTTTTCTGCTGAAAGCCCATTCTTTGTCATTCTTGCCTTCTTTTCCTTTTCTCTACTAACACTACCACTTTCTGTGTGGTGTGTGGTTTAGACTAGCTGATATCACAAACATAAAAGTTTGGATTAAAGAAAAAAATGTAAAAGAAAAATACTTACAGTTTAACAGCATTCTTTAACATTCTTACTTTCTTATCATCTTTAAATACATTTTAACATCTTAAAGCTAAAAGAAATAGATTCCCCAACAACAAATAAGAATCATAAACATGTGTTGTGATGTGAGATTTTGCATATAAGTTGGTAAATATTTTGTATGTCTTTATTTGTAATTTAGGCAAAGCAATGTAATATTAGTAGAAGCATTCATGTTTACAACCCAAGGAATGGATCTCTTTGAATTTTACGGCAGGATTTGGGGGGTGTGCTTTAAACCAGTATGGCAAGTGTTTCTCTGCCAAAGTCTTTCAACCCCCGCAAGGAAGCCAGGTTACTTTAACTTATGGTCTTGGGGGGTGGCAGGTTTTAAGATGTTGTATTCTCCCATTGGTCTGAAGTATGGCTGTTTGGAATTGGCTTGGATCAGAAGCTTTTAAGTACCATGATGTCCTATTGGCTCCAGGGGTTGGACAGAAAATCTATAAATCTGCTTGCTCAACCACATTCTCTCTCTTACTAACATCTGAAAGAAGAATCTCTTACTAACCTCTGATGATGTAGGCAACACAATGAAGAGCACAGCTTAGCAGCCATATTGAACAAGCTTGCGGCCTGTTCTGAAGAAAGCTGAGCACCAATGATGCCTTAACTAGAGACATTTTAAATAACTATGTGATGGACGACCGGCTACAGATTCCGGTCGCCACCCCCAGGCCGTTAGGAGGAGCCCTCCGGACAGCATGATGGTGCCCCAAGTTCCAGCAGGGCCTCATGGACTTTGTAGTTTATATACACAGCCCTGCTGGATACCTTGGGGGCCACCGGGAGTCGCTGTAGGGGGGCTAGTGGGCTCTTGTGTGCCCTATAACCCGGGAGTGCGTCAGCATCACGTGACCAGAAGAAGCGACGTGCTCCCGGGATGAATAAAAGGACTGTTTACCCTGACCCACGAGGAAAACGGACTTGTGGGTTTGGCCAGGAACCACTTCCGGGTCAGGGGATATAAAAGGACTATGGGAAAGCCCAGACACTGAGCTGAGCTGGGAGGTAGGGTGGCAAAGTGTCTGGGCGAGGGGGATTGGTATTTGTATTAGTGATTTATTGGTTATATGAGTGTGGAGTGGAGGGTGCTTTGTGCACAGTATCATTATTTAATAAATAATAATAAGACTTTTATCCAGTGTCTGGAGTGGTACCTGAGGGTGTTAGAGGTGGCGCCACGCCTCAACTGCTACACTAACAAGTCTGTGTACCGTCTGAACTACACATCACCATTCATCAGGTTGTATTGTTGCCAATACTCAAATGTACTTTGCATATTGTTATTATTTATGAATATTATCAATAATACATTATTTTATGTGTAACTTAACTCCTGCTTGTCGTTTACTATACCTAATTGCTTGAGGTTATAGATATAGAAGGGAAGGTGGGGATAAGTTATATACTATAATACCTTATCAACAGTGGTAAGTCTGTGAGATTAGGCATTCTGACAAAGGCTACTTATTAATAATACTGTACAATAGGGGAAAGTAGAGCAATATATTACTCTACCAAGACAAAACAACATGGTATTTAACATTGCTCAAAAGTCCGCAGTATGCTCTAGTAGATAAGAAACAGGGATCTCATGTATAGAACTTGCATAAACTCAGTAATATGCACAAGCCATTCCTTACGTAAAAGACAGGATTTATAAAACATGAACTAGGCATGGAAATTGGCTTACAGTTACAGCAAGTTTCAACCATCTGTTAAGTCCTATTCAGACCTATTTTCTGTTAGTATTTTAATGACTCCAGCTGGCAAGACAATGAAGTTGGACAGAAAATCTCGCTTACCGTACATTGTGCATTGTAGTGACGTGTTACTGACATTCTGATGTTCCAGAACTAATTATATCACAAGTAATTACCATGTTCTTGTCTTACAGCTGTCTTCAATGTTGGTAATATCAACTAATGTATATGTTTAACATTAATTGCTTTTAGCATGTTTTATCTATGAGAAGAGTGTGGTGTATGTTGTGTAACGTAACTAGCAATGGCAGCTTTTGTAAGATATCACCAATGACAGGTTTTCATGGATCACAATGATTTTTTGGCTCGTTATAATGACCAACTTTAAAGCTGATTTTTTACTTCTCAGATCTGCGTTCTTAGAGTTGTATGGTGAATTGGAGCCTATATTACAGAGACCTGAGCCATGTCATGGTATTTGTTTAGAATGGTATAATTAAGATGCTACCCAGATGCATCCAATATCCTTACCATCAGAGAGAGGAAATCGAGATCAAAAGGCGATTTGCTGGGATTGCTGATTTTCCTAATGTAATCAGCATCAATGATTTCACACATGTTACGATAAAGGCATCTTCACAGGATGAATTTGCTTTTTAAACAGAAAGCACTTTCATTCACAACTAATATGTGATGCTCAAATGTGTCTGACTAACGTTGTGCGGCTCAACTCAAAACTTCTTTATTTATCAAAAAGTAATGGGGGAAGCAGACGTCCTTGTCATGCTGTATGTGACAGTTGGCTTCTTGGTAAGTAAACGTAACTGATGGGATTTTAAAAATGTTTACCACATTACAAACCACTTATATAATCTTCCTTTCAGGTGATAGTAGATACACTATAAAAGAGGAGATATATTGAAAGGCAGTCTCACACACGATTGGTAATAAAGCAGACAATTGGTTCATTCAAATAGATGGCTATACTTGGACTTGTTAGGCAGCACACTGCTGTTCAGCCTCATAAAGGTTTGCCTCACTGTGATGGCTTGTGCGGTGCTACACAGCATAGCTCAAAAACATGGAAGACCTCAGGACATTAACGCAAAGGCAATTCAAAGATATTTGAATGTGGTATATTGAATGTAACGAAACTTATATTGCAACATTGACATTCACATGGCAAAATGATTTTAAAAGTTCAATAATAATGTACTTAATATTTTGTAGTACTTCATACACAGCATTCAGTTCACACAGTGTGCTGGCAGCGTCTGGGCACTACATTGCTATGGATCTCTGCACTCTCAGTTGTTTCCACTCATTTTGTGACTCTTGCAGAGAGACCAGCAAAAAGAATGTTTTAAGCATGCTGTTCACAAGTATTAATAACAATAATAATAGTAGTACATTTTATTTATATTACTCCATATAGAATAAGGATTGACTGACTAATCATTCTTACAAGATGGCTAAGATTTTAGTTAGTTAGTTTTCTCAATGTGAAGTGTTACAGAATTGGTTACAGAATGTGTTTGGGTGCATCTGTGTATGGCTGTTGACAACATAATCAAACAAACAAAAGCAGTAGAGGGCTTCTGTTCTCTTAGGAAGCCAGTGCGAATCTAAACTAGGCCATAACATGTAAATTAAACAACAGCATTACTGATGTGGTTATCATCTGTGACTTGAAGGACCATTAAATGGAGATAAAAGGTCTCTTGTTACTGAAGTTAACTACAATCGTCTTCTTTTCGGCTTACCTTATGATTATCTATTGATTCAGCCTTCACTGGCACTTTGTTTAAAGGTCACCTACCTGTGGAGTTTCTAAACCAAAGTAATCCCAATTGTCTTTTGCACAAAGCAATTAAAAGTCCAAATACAGTTATTTGAAGACTACACAGCTGCCACAAAGGCAACTGCTTTGCATGACAGAAGGCAAAAAGCATTTAACAAAAGTTAAAGTCTGAATGCCTGAGTAAAAGCACTTTCTAAGAGTTAAAACTAGAATGCAGGAGTAAAGACTCCAATTAGTCATCAATTTCAAAAAAGGTTATAAAAATGTAAAATACATGTGACAAATAACAGTTGCATCCAAATGAAGTGGTCTGATTTACAGTATATGAAAACATCCATAGAGATTAAATGACATGTGAGTAAAATGGAGTATATGGAGTAGATTGTGGATGGAATGACTGAATGTTTCTAATGAGCTGCATGTCATGATTGACTGTTTTTGTTCATTTCTTATTCGTTTACTGTGACCTTTTTGGGTTATGGTTATATCCATTCAAGTGTTTTCTACAATGGAGAATTACATTTTGACATAATTTTCTTTTCATATCTCTCTTTGTTTAAAAGTTGATTATATTTTTGTTATTATTTGTAACAACATCTTTGTTTATTTGTGGACATAGATTTGTCCATAGATGGCGGAAAATGTTGACTTAGACATTTTGATATCTTTTTATGAAACCTGTTGAGCTTCCAAGTCGTATGTGTCTTCTTGCTGTTTTTGACAATACCATTGCTTGATTGTCACATCCCTATAGCCAATATGTACTGTAATATCTTGAGTTGACCACTCAACCTCTGGTAAACTCACTCTTTTGCAAATCTAACTGAGAAACAAATTGTAGAGGCAGCCCTGGTGAGCTGTGGCAGCAGTTCAAGCATGCCAAGGTCACCATGATCTGTCTCTCTCCAGTCTCAAACTTTTGGATGTACCAGATGGACATACAAGCCTAATTATTTATTTACCTGCCCATGATGATCTTCAGCGGAGGAATTCATTCAAGTATGATTCCTGGTACATGGTACAAGTACCAATTAACATGAAAAAACACAACAACAGTTTGAATGCCGTTAAAGTACTGGATGTGCCCAGTTTTTCACTTGCCTCTCACTTCTGACAATATGAATGGCCATTATGATAAGGATGTCTACTGAGGCATTAGTGAATTTGATTGCGTGAGGTAAAGTCACACTTCCTGGCAGATGCCAAATTAAATTAGCTGAACTAATAGCACTTCATTAACTCTTTATGTGTGCATTCCACTCTGAATGAATCCTCACCTTCAAACCATTGCTGGGTCTCCTTCAGCTCAAGTGCAAATTAAATAAAAATTGAATGCACAGATAATGAAAAAAAGAAAAAAAATTAAGAATACCTATGTTTATTTTGTATACAAATGATATGAATTGCTACTCTAATACTCTAATGAGGAACATACTGTAAGAAATACTTCTCTTTAAAATTAATTAAGTTTATGTAAGCAATACTATCTGCTTGCATTTCTCTGGTCATCTCATTTGTGTGTTCTAATAAGAGTCTGCACTTTTTCACCAGTTCTCTTTCTGACAGGACTTTGCTCAGTGCCTTCCAGCATAATATTTGAAAACACAATCACAACATTAAGGCAAATAATGTCTTAGTATATCAGTGCTGGTAATGTTGGATCATTTTTCATTTTATTATTTTATTTATTAGCAAGCAGCAACACAAAGTATTATTGTAAAATGAATAGGGAATTCTGAATAGTGCCATTTAGTGTCAGCATCTGATCTGATTTATGGAGCACTTACATAAGAACGTATAGGTGGGGTAGGACATAGGGGAATGAGGGATGTTGCATTAAAATAGAAAACGTTCTGTCTGAAGTTTCACAGCTTGCCTGTTCTTAGCAAGATAAAATCCTTGCGTGTAACTCTTCAGTCCCACTATTGTGCTAAGTTTAGCTTTCAGCATTTTCAGTGAGGCAGATTAATCATGTAAATTATAAAAAAATAAAGGTATAATGGTTATGTACCATAAGTTCTTCAAAAGTACTATAAATACTTCAAGAGAGCCCCACCAAATCAGCAAGCTAATTAAAAGGGCAGGCTCAGTTATAGGATGCACTCTGGACCCCCTGGAGGTTGTAGTGAAGGAGAGAATTAAAACAAAACTTAGTGTCCCTATGAACAACCTGCACATCAAGCTTATTATAGTTAACAAAAACTAAAATCAAAACTGAAACTATTATTATAAAACATTTTCGTAAACTGAAATAAAATAATTAACAAAACTGAAGTGAAAAACTAAAACTAAACGAAACTATTAAAGTAGCTGGAAAGACTAAATGAAATAAAATAATAATTTACTAAAATAATTTTAGTTTTCATTTTTGAATGAATATTCTTGCTGTTAGTTTTTAACCCTTATAACTTTTAACTCTAAAAATGAAAGTCATCCACCACAAGCCGACCACACATATTCATCTAGTGAACGGCGGCTGGTGACAGAGAGCAGGTGTTCACACAGCATTTGTGATGACAGAACGAGCTGAATACGGGTGTAAAGCATGTGGAATAGAAAGCGACTTACGTGCCACCTTTCTTTGCACTTGTATATGAAGATGTAATTCAAACGCCTGAAACTGGAATGTGCTGGTCAACAAAAACTTTACCATATGGACGGAAAAATCACAAGTGAGTAAAGTTTCAGTTTATTTCTCAGGTGCCTGCTTTTTGTTGACAGTAATTCACCTGCCACCTCGCATACAAAGAATAGAGAAAGTATAGTAATCATGAAAAAAATTCAACCTCGAGATTTTGATGAATCTTCGAGTCCGAAAATACCATTTTTTGGAATTATGTCTGTGTGTGTGTGTGTGTAAACACGATAACTCAAAAACGCGACTAGATAGATGGATGAAATTTGGCATGTGGTCGTTACACCAAAATTGTAGAACTGTATTAACTTTTGGGCCAAATTCATCAACCGGAAGTGGTACTTAACCTGAACACATACTCAATTTTTTTTTTACTCATGCAGCTGCAGAGTCCGATTTATTCAACTTTACTTTTATAATAATTGTTCATCCATCCATCCATTTTCCAACCCGCTGAATCCGAACACAGGGTCACGGGGGTCTGCTGGAGCCAATCCCAGCCAACACAGGGCACAAGGCAGGAACCAATCCCGGACAGGGTGCCAACCCACCGCAGGACACACACAAACACACCCACACACCAAGCACACACTAGGGCCAATTTAGAATCACCTAACCTGCATGTCTTTGGACTGTGGGAGGAAACCGGAGTACCCGGAGGAAACCCACGCAGACACGGGGAGAACATGCAAACTCCACGCAAGGAGGACCTGGGAAGCGAACCCAGGTCCCCAGATCACCCAACTGCGAGGCAGCAGCGCTACCCACTGCGCCACCGTGCCATAATTGTTCAATATATTATTAATTTGATTTGATTTGTTGCTGATGGTTCTTTAATTTACATAATATAATCATTGTCTTGAGGTTTACTCCTCGAATATCCATCCCCATATCCAAGTACACGTGAAAGTCGAGGGGAGACCACTCTGGATTTTTGAAAATAAAATGGTACTGACCTAGAGACTGACAAGGTCATCATACAAGATCAGCAAATTGTTACTAACCAATCACTTTTGCTTTAAAAATGCCATTTAACAACGAAGAGATACAAACCTTGTAAAATTACTGAGTTGACAATATCTCTATTGAACTACAGGTAGGTAGGCAAAGAGAGTATGCCAAGTGATGAAAAGCTAAACATACTAATGTGTTTTTGTATTTATGCTATATTTATTAATTTATCTTTTTTAGTTAATATTTATCATTATTAATACCAGATATTGTGAAAATAATCCAATAGCAGAATTATCCATCCATCCATTATCCAACCCGCTATATCCTAACTACATGGTCACGGGGGTCTGCTGGAGCCAATCCCAGCCAACACAGGGTGCAAGGCAGGGAACAAACCCTGGGCAGGGCGCCAACCCACCGCAGGGCACACACACACACACACCAAGGACAATTTAGAATCGCCAATGCACCTAACCTGCATGCCTTTGGACTGTGGGAGGAAACCCACGCAGACACGGGGAGAACATGCAAACTCCACGCAGGGTGGACCTGGGCAGCGAACCCGGGTCTCCTAACTGCGAGGCAGCAGCACTACCCACTGCGCCACCGTGCCGCCCATAGCAGAATTATATTTTAAAATATTTGTCCCCATTTTTTCAATGTTTCTCTCTCTTTCAAAATAGATAGTTGAAATCATCATATTCTTTTTGTTCTTAACATCAGCCATATCATACATATTGCATACCAGGGATTTTTCTGCCTTGCATCCAAACCTGCATGGGCAAGGTCCAGGTTCATGTGATCCTGCTCTGAATAAACAGGTTTAGATAATGTATATATTGTTCTTAATCTCAGATGCTGTCTCTGTCGTTTTGTGCCTGTCCATACTCTTATTATCTGCTCTAACTCTGCTCATTAAAGGTTTACTGTTCTTATGGTGGGCTATTCAAGTCTCACTGCCCCTAACCTTGACACTACATGCTTGTTTTTCTTTGTTTCCCTCAATACAGCTAGATGGTGTCTACACACTGATTCAAGCCTAAGAGCCCTGTTCTTCCTTAGCCGCTGTGATTTTCATGGCCATACCTCTCAGAACACAGTAGATTCTGTTTTCTGATTTTTTGATCTTTTCAGGCCTACAGGTGGCAAAATTCTGTCTATACATTGTTTGTGCCTGAGATGGAATCAGAGATCAATATGGCTGGTAGAAAATAACAAACCCCAGCATTTGAGATTTTTGAATGCAATATTGAAGGCATTCATTATAAGCACATTGTCGTTTTAGCAGGATATGTTGTGTGCTGTAGACATTTAGAGTAAAAAACCCTCACACCTTAAAATTCACCTAAATTTCATTACAAATTGGCCCATTCTGGGCAATAAAAGGAAAAGAAAAAAGTGCCAACAGGCAACACAGATTTGTTTAGCACAAATGACATAGAAAATATTTAAAAAATTATAATATTGTGTAAAATTGGTCATATTCAGCATCTGGTTTTGATTATGCTTGTTTTTACCAGACAAAAATAAAACCAAATAATAAACTGTGTTGTGTAGTATACTGTAGTAAGTTTCCACTAACATTAAACTCATATTATATTCAAACCCATTAAGTGTACAATTCTGCCTCATTGTGACACAAAAACTAAACTGCATAGTAGCTCTTTAAATGTACCATAATTACTAAAACTAAAACTGAAACTAATATATATAAAAATAAAATAGAAATGTCTTTGTAAAATAAAAACTAAACTAAAACTAAAATACACGATGAAGGAAAACTAAAACTAAACTGAATTTCCAAGTAAGGTCAGAAAAAATATAGAAATAAAAATTAATATAAAAAGCAAAACTATAATAACCTTGCTGCACATCCTCTCTTTGACACACTAGGACTTTCAGCCTATGAATTATTCAGCAGAACTGTGCTCAAGAAACAATGCTGGGCTCCTTTATACCAACAGCAATAAGCCTAATCCATAATGTCTCACTGTGGCAGCGACTGCCAAGTCTAACGTTTTTCTTTTTTTATTTTAATTTTCCTTGTTTTAGTCTTTCTGGTTTGTGTCCAGACCAACATGGGTGTGTATATATATTTTATGTTTTTTCTATCTGTTTATGTAATTGACAAACTTATGTTAAAAAGTTAAATTTGCCACTGGGAGCAAATAAAGTTCTACCTAATCTAAGTGAACTTGTACAACATTCACTTGTTAACATAGAATTATTATTTATACAAGTGTTAATGTATTGTACTTGTATTTTGAACCATTGTAATGTATTCTGTATTTCCATTGCAATTGTTTATGCCAGGTGGTCAAGTGTGTAGTGAAGTACGTATCGCCTGACAGGTTTAAATGCCAGATTTATGTTTAATTCTTGTTCATGAATATTTTTCTTTCAGCACCCTGATTTTCCATTCACATCCTAAATCCATGCATGTTAGGTTAACGTTAACTGATGGCTCTAAACTGGCCTGCTGAGTAAAAGTGGGTGGGTCCATGGTTGTGCCCCGTTGTAGAATGATGTTGTTCAGTGTTGGTTCCTGGCTTCCCAATACTTCTCAATACTGCTGATTAAAGACTAATGTATCATACATGTCACAGTTCACTTCATGACTGCATATTTCTGAACTTTTTACAAAGAGATCAGAATGAATTATTTCTGTCATAGAGAAGAAGGCATACCATTGAAAAGTCCTCTGCAATGATGTGGTTGGGCCTGTCTGGCCATGTGGCCAACAGACAAAATCCAACTCTGAAATATGCACTGGAAACATCACTGGAAATACTTGTGATACTGAGAACCAGACTAAGGAATCCATGTTTTGCTTAGTTAGATTACGAGTTGAAAGATTCAGTGACACAATAGGGCAGTAAAAGATTAAATCTAGGCAACATGGAACATAAGGTAGTATGAGGTGCGTCAAGAAATCTTCTGTGTTAGTCAAATTGGCTGTACATCTTGTCTATGACACAGTTAGATAGTCAGTAAGAACCATCTTTAGCACTAAGATCCCATCGGTGAAAAAGTTCTGTGTGATGTAAGCAAGAAACCAAGAAAAATGCATACAGTATGTCATGATCAACAGAACAGCCAACTCTAGGAAAATACCTCTGTTAACATCAAGAAGGTTAGCTGCTTTGCTCTGGAGTAAGTTTGGGCTTAAAAAAGACAGGATCCGCCATAGTTCCATGCTGTGATATTGAAATAATTTCAGCTTTTAGTGGCTTTAGATCTTGGCAGTTAATTGCATAGTCCTGTGATTTGGTTAAGGCCTTTTTTGACACTGTTATTCTCTACAACACTACATTAGTAGAGTTCTCTTTGTCTTTAGCCATGACATTTTCACCAAATGGACTTATAAGTTCATTTTCATGAAAAGAGACAAGCAAATGTGGGAAAAAGACTGCAAATTCCACCACCTCTGCTTACTAACATCTGCTCTACTCTACTAATCTACTATTCTGAGGCAACCCAGATGCCATCAAATTCCTGCTTTCTTGCTCAGACCAATTGGATTTAATAAATCCCAGTCTGACTCACTTGCAGGCACTGCATCACTGATGAACTTTTCACAATGATGCTCCTCTGAGCTCCCAGTTTAAAATCAATGAATGTGATGTGATTTTCAGTGTAATGTCAGAGATCAGAGATATTTTTATTTTAGGTTGGCTGATAGAGTTGTGGGATAGTGGGGCATACGGGTTGCCTCTGACCCCAGATTAAGTGGGGTAAAGTGAGGCTGGTGGCATGTTTGCTCAGGCACAGTGACAAAGCAGCTGGGAGCACATGGATCTGCAGAAGACCTGTTTGGGTAGCCAATGAAGGTGGTAGTGGGTCTTACCACTGAAGAAACCAGTGATCCTTTTCAGGGCAAACTACTGCCAACTTTGCACAAAGTGCCAAATCCATTCTTCTGTCTCCTGCACCCCTAAATCTTTACAATATGTAGTACGTATGTATATATACTGTGACACGTGAGTCACTGTCTTGCACCCAAAAACACGAGGCTGTGTCTCAGTACTTCAGCAAAAACAGCCTTTACTCGGCTTGAAACAGGAACGGCACGGTTATTTATTGTAGCAGGATCTGCCACTCTCCTATACACAGACACAGCAATCAGGCAGGGTTGTGGCCAGGTTAGTAGCCAAGTAATACTGTTCCCTGCATTTATAATGTTCATTGCATCACCCATCGATGACAGCCGTTTATAGCGTGACCGTGGTCGGCTCGGATTTGCTTCGGCAGCAAGCTGCAGAATATGTATTATAGTCTTGAAGGTACTATGAACCCACTGATACACCACTTGGAGAAAGCTCTGAACAATCTATGTCTGATCAAGAATACCAGAAAGACTATTGATCAGTGGAAACCTTCTAAGGATGACAGCCAGAGGGGCAAAAGTAATCATTTGCAATACCGGTGAGCATGTGAGATGCTAAGAAAAACATTCATAAAGGTTCTGTAAGAATTCAAACCCAACTTTGAAACTGACAAGTCTAAAACAATCTGTGTCATAGCCTCTGCTATTGTTATTTTTTGCATCTGTGTTTATAATTTTTCTTTATCAAAGCATCAGTACAATTCATCTAATATAAGCAAAACGAGAAAGCTTCATTTAAAGTTAATCTATTTGTCAGCAGACTGTATACTTACTTCCCTGCAAACAATTACATAAACATTTACTATTCGTGAGCGAGAATGTAATGAGTTTTAAAGTAACTCTTGCTGATGTCATCATTAAAGAAGTCCATTGGTAATAAGCTGACTTTTTATTTATTCTGCAGCACCCTAGAGAGTGATGACCAAGTAGCAAGTTCCTTTTGGTGCCCCTTTATCGTCTTCTTAATTTCATACCACGAAAGTCTATAATGGAGGACATTTCTTCCGCTTTCTCCTGAAGTAATGTTCAGTTATAATTAAAAAGGAAGCAACCCTCTTTTCTTTTTCTTTTATTGGGCTGCTGCTTTTCATGAATCATATGCATTTCACATTGCACTTGAGATACTCTGCATGATCATACATGTTTATAATAACTCTTTCTAATGTGAGTAGAGAAATGTGTAAAATAACCAATAAAAATTATTAAAGCTTGAAATCTACAAAGTATGACTAGGGAGAAAATCTTTAGGACATTTTTTGCAGTCAAAGAGAGACACAGTGAGTGTTGGGGGTATGAAATATGAAACCCAGCCACACTGGGGAAGTGGATACCCAAGAAAACAGACTGGATGAGATATTTGGGAAAACTTACAGAACATACAGTATTAACCCACCAAAGCAGTCTGACCAATTGAATTGTCTCTTCACTGTAAAGTGCCTGTTTTACCAGCTCCAGCTCCAGATGTCGATGCAGTGCTTAGCCTCTGATTATCTCATGTTAACAACCCACATGTCAAAAAAAAATCCAAATCCAACAAACAATCCACTTCATGTGAATTATGAAATCTGTTCTATTATATTAAAAATGTAGTGCAAATTACCATATTAAAAAATGAAAACAGGCTTAAGCAAAAAAGGAAAATGCACTTCCAAACTTTAAAATCATTCACATATGAAATCTTACAGGAGAAATGTAAGTATGTTTATACTAAGAAGCAGTCTGTCATTCTGCATAAAAAAATCAAAAGCTCTATTTGCATTTATCTTAGAGGTCCACGTTTTAAAGGTCTCATGACAGAGTACCTGAAGGCTTTTCACTAAAACGGAGCTGATATCTGCCAAAAGCATTTTTTCTTTTGTTAAATGTCTACACACAAAAAGCATTTGCACTTAAATAGAAATATGGCTGTTTCATGATGTTTCAATGAATGGAAATGTCATTAACTTTTATTCTGCTATCCTAGAAAATTACAATACCACATAAATGTTGGAGTATAATAAGTCAAGTGTGCTTTGTTGTAAATGCATTCCCATACTTTTGATCCTATCTCAGACAAAAATGGCATCTCACCCAGAAAAATGTTATAACTTAGACAGGACTGTAAAAATAGAGATATCCTAATAATAAATGACACAAAATGCACACTTAAACTTCATTAGCTACACCTTGCTAGTGAGAGTTTGGACCCCCTTTTGCCTTCAGAACTGCCGTAATTCTTCATGGCATAGATTCAACAAGGTGCTAGAAAATTCCTCAGGAATTTTGCTCCATAGTGACATGATAGCATCACGCAGTTATTGCGGATTTGTTGGCTGTACATCCATGGTGTGAATCTCCTGTTCCACCACATCCCAAAGGTGCTCTATTGGAATGAGATCTGGTAACTGTGGAGGCCATTTCAGTACAGTGAACTCATTGTCATGCTCAAGAAACCTGTTTGAGATGATTTGAGCTTTGTGATATGGTACGTTGCCCTGCAGGAGGTAGCTATTAGAAGATGGATACCCTGCGGTCATAAAGGAATGGACATGGCCAGCAACAATACTCAGGTGGGCTGTGGCATTTAAACAATGCTCATTTGGTATTAAGGGGCCCAAAGTGTGCCAAGAAAATATCCCTCACACCGTTACACCACCACCACTAGCCTGAACCATTGATACAAGGTAGGATGGATCCATGCTTTCATGTTGTTGATGCCAAATTCTGACCTATTATTACTTGACCAATGTTTATCCAAGGCAATTTATGATGTTTAAGGTACAATTGGTTTAATTTATTTTGTTTTTCCAACTGGAACGCAGGCAGCTTGCTCATGGTCATGCAGTGTTAGTACTGGGATTTGAACCCACATCCTCAGGGCTCGAAGTCCAAAAGTCTGAAGCCTTAACCACATCACCACACTGCCTGCCAATAATATTAGCCCTTCATAAAAAAAAAAAAAAAATTATATCTACACAGAAAAGCACTTTGTCTCATGCTGATTTACTGACGACATTATAGCTGACACCCATTGTTTTCTGAAATTAGCAAAACTATTGTATAATAAAACAAAGTAATTCACAAGGCCACATTTATTCCTAGGTGCAGTTCAGTACTTAACTTTTAAAATAATTTTGTACTATTACTGTAGTATCTGAAAATTCAACAAAAAATATCTGGTGTCTTTTTTAATTATTTTCTGTTGTTTACGTCTCTTTATTTTGGTCTAATAGTTTCAGTGTGATCACCAAAATATGTTAAATTAAATATTTGTTTATCCATTGCATATTTCAGATCTGGCTGGACAGATCCCATATATTTAAAATTTGTTGGAACCACTTGAGACATGACACGTCATAAAGTGTTACAATAAGTTTTGAAAAAAATAATTGGCAAATTTCAGAAACACCATCTGCTTGCAAAAGTGAATCCTTGAAAATAATTATTGCAATAAATGCCTCTGCTGAAAATATCAGTTTACACTTTCTAACAGTAAAACGCATTTAGAGTAAGAAAGCAATTTTGTATGCAACTTTCACTTTAAAATAGGACAGGTAAGATGAATAATATTGCCTACGAGGTTCCTCCATTGTCAATATGCTGGCCGGCCCATAAAGAATTTTTGTCCTACCAGTTATGCTGTTGTATGGAAAAATTGGTTTGTGACTGCCTGCCTGTTTAACTAGGACATCCTGATACTTCTACCTTCATTTTTAAATTAGAATATGAAATCATATATAACATTTATCTACTGTATATTTTGTTCTTTAATAACAGTTTACGTGTAAGAAATCTTATTTCTTTGAACCAGACATTTCTACACAAGACTTTAATAACTGTTTTGGAACCTTTGAATATGTAGGAGAAAATCAGAGGATGTTTAATTACCCGGACAAGAGGCCAGTGAGAAGAGAGAAGCAAAGTGGCTGGTGAGACGAGGAAATAAATTTGTACCCAGCTGGAATGATTTAATGAATGGACTAAGAAAATTCGAGAATCAGGAGTCATTCCATTCCCCGTACACTAGGTGGCAGTGGTCCTCATATGGTAACCCAGTAGGGACAACCGAAGGGGTGCTTGGGAGTTGGAGTCCAGAAGTCCAGCCCTGTCAGGGTCCCTGGGTATTGATAGAGGGCACTGTTGGGGGAGGACCTCCATACTTTTTCTATGGCCCGGTACTGTTTCCTCAAGGACATGGCATGAAGCATTCAGAACACTCTGCAGAGGTAGAGAAGAAGGAAGAATTGTGTACTTTATGTTGTTTTGTGGCTGATTACTGGAGAGGATTGTGATAAGTGCCTTGATGAAGTAAAAATCCTTTATTTTCTTTTAATAAAGTGTGGTGTATTTCTGTGTCTTGGGTTTGAGGCTCAGTGGCGCTGCCTTGTGTTCAGAAATGGTATTTGGTGTTAGAAGAGTGTTACTAAAATATACCATTTATTTCTATGCTGCTGGAGTAATTTAAATGCTTCTTAGCTATTATATGTAAATGATGAACGCAAGCTGTTCTGTTCGAGTTCTTCAGTCTGCCATGCTGCACTGAACAAGAGTACATGGGGATCCATCAATTGGTATAAATAAAGGACATCCATTTTGATGTTCATTTATAACAATAACTCAAGAATCTTCTTTATTTACAAAGTATTTTTGCAACAGGTACAGTGTATCTTTGGGCTTATCTATAAACAGGTGCAGAAAACTGCTGGAATTTTAAAGGAAACAACAAAATGATAGGCAGGGCTATGGAAAAGGTATTTGCCTCTTGTCTTATTTTAGGTATTCTTGAATATTTCTTTAGTTAATTTGCTTTTACCTTGTGTTGAGTTGTTGTAATAGTTTGTAAAAGTAAGAGTCTAATAAAGAAACAAATATCCACATTTGGTCCGTTAATCATTTGGAACACAAGATGATCAAACATTAACCTTCACATGTGAAATATAATGTTCCTAATTAATTAAAGAAGTACTTTGGCTCATCAGTTTGAATAAAATGGTAAAGAATCAAGGCTGACATAGGCCACCTGACTAACTATGGCCAGTATCATGGAAGAGAAGAAGAGAGCACAAAGATTCTACAGGCAAAACTTGCCACAATCAACAAAAAAGTCCCATAAACCTCCAGCAAACAATGGCAAACACCTCTCAGAATGGAAAGGATTACAAAGACTAAAGCTCTTTGTCTTTATCAAATCACAGCCATACCTATATTGTCAATATTTAGAACATTTCAAGTAGATGTTTCATAAATCTTTCTAACCTAAAAACAGCATCTACAAAACTACAGGCTGTATACACCTTGACTACATTCAGTACTCGTAGTTTGAAAGACACAGGGCAAAAACTGGATTCATAGCAGAGCAGCTATACACAACTCAGTGTTGACTAAATAAAACGTGTCTACATAATATTCAAGAGTTCTGAAACAATGTTCCACAAGCAAATGAGTCGAAATTAGATCTGGAGATAGGCTAACAGTGCATTTCTTAACTAAGAACTTTAAATCATCAGGCAAAAAGATGTACAGATAACTAACATCAAATCTATATGCCACAGTTTATGCAAGAGACCAATAATTACATAAAACATCTGATTCTAGTTATAGTGCTAAAGGTGGCATAACTTGGCATTTGAGCCCATGTAGGCACTTATTAAGGCGTTTGGTGTTAAATAGAATATCATGTCGATCTCAAACCCACTTAAACCAATTCAGAGGTCCAGAGCCTATCCTGGCAACATTGGGCACAATTCAGGGAACAGCTCTGAACAGAATGCCAGTTAGTCACAGAACCTACTTGTGCTCACATAAAATAACAACATTCATTCAATTTGGAGTTCCCAATTAAAGTAATCCAGGGATGTGAGTGGAATAAGAGAGTACATTGAGGGCCCATACAGATGCAGGGAGAATGAACTCCACGTGGCCGACAAATGGATGTGGGATTCAAACCCTAGATGCTGGATATGTGATGTAACAGCAGTACCCACTGTGCCAACCCCCACACCTCACTACTTTTTTTAATAAGTGCATAACATACAGAAACTTTTTTTTTTGCAGAGTCCTTTAATTCTAACATTAGGTGTAAGCTAAAGATGTCACTGCCTACAGAAAAATGACACTCTAAAAAAAGTGCCTTATAACTGTTATAGCCATAGTGGACTCTTCTGCATAAACAATATTTTAATAGGGTGAGTACCTCTTCAGGGATTAATTATTGTTTGTAGCCTTCAGCACAAAGTGAAGAGAAAGCTAGAGAATTAGTGTAACTACAGAAAGCAATGCCTTACAAGGTAAGGGATACTTTTACAACTAGATAATGCTGAAAGTAGGGTCTCATAGGAATCAATGATGTGACCATTACTCTTTTTTAATTTAAATAAAAGATTTACGTTAGGGCGGCACGGTGGTGCAGTGGGTAGCGCTGCTGCCTCGCAGTTGGGAGACCTGGGGACCTGGGTTCGCTTCCCAGGTCCTCCCTGCGTGGAGTTTGCATGTTCTCCCCGTGTCTGTGTGGGTTTGCTCCGGTTTCCTCCCACAGTCCAAAGACATGCAGGTTAGGTGGATTGGCGATTTTGAATTGGCCCTAGTGTGTGCTTGGTGTGTGGGTGTGTTTGTGTGTGTCCTGCGGTGGGTTGGCACCCTGCCCTGGATTGGTTCCTGCCTTGTGCCCTGTGTTGGCTGGGATTGGCTCCAGCAGACCCCCGTGACCCTGTGTTCGGATTCAGCGGGTTGGAAAATGGATGGATGGATGGATGGATTTAAATTAATGTGTAGCACTCCAGTGAGTTACACAGTAGATTGGTTCTCAGGTTCAATCCCGGAGACTCACTGTGACTCCATGTTTTCATCCCATGTTCTGCATTTAATTGGAGCCTTATGGTATTTTCCACTTTCTACCTTTCCTATGACAATTTAGAAATTACAAAAAAGACGATAAATCTTTGTTGAAATGTGGTCACCGTTTGGGTGTATTACACATGGGTCAATTCGTTTTCTGTATCTTGAATATAAGATTTTCATCTTTCTTAATATTCTGGCTACTTGAACAAGGCCCTTAACCTGCAGTTGCTCCATCCTGAGTATGACATTAATCTTCACCCAGCCCTGCAAGCAGGTCCTCCAACTAGCAGGGAAAACTTTGGGGTTGGTGGCAGGTTTGGCTCTCCGGCCACCAGAAAAAAACCTCACACTGTTCCAGTGTGGTGCTAAGGTGCCACCAGCTGCACTCTGGTCCCAATCCAGGTGGCTTGTCATGTGGTGGGTGAAGTGATGCGCTATCAGCACATGCTCCCAACTTCTCTCCTGTCTCTCTAAGGTGTTATTTACTTAATGTGCACACATGTGGATATGAAACTGAAGTTGTTTAGTATATAAATGTGGATATGACACTTTAAAATTGGATTTGCCACTTAAGTCCTTTACCATTTAATGCCATTTCCACTATTATCTGCTGCACTCATAATAATTGTTAGGTGGATTAAAAAGGTAATAACAAAAAAGAGTAAACCATTTAAAGATATGCCAAAATACAAATGTTTCTAACTTTCTGATAAACATAAAAAAGAAGAACAATTTAAAAATGGAGATCAAACAGAGACAAGAATGAGTCACTGATTATGAAACTAGTTGGAATATAAACCTTTATCTATAGTTGGCTGAAAAGACTGAACTTGAGAACCATTATTGTAGATGACACAAAAAGAAGGCCCTGCTTAAGGTATTCAGCACACTAGTCCAGTTCACTCTGTGTTAAACTGATTTAAGCGAACAATATAATAGCATGAGACAAAGGCCAGAGAAGAGCTATTATCCATAAGTATTAAATGGCAGAAGCAGCAAGGAATGACTGAAATAGACAAAAAAAGGAAGTAAAACTGATGAAAATCTTTAATTGTAATGGATGCAGAATCAGAAATGTAGTAGTAGTAGTAATAGTTTTGTCATTTGTGCAAAAAGGGCAAAAATAGACTATACTTCCCAAGAGCCTTGAGGGAGTCCGTAGGGCAATAGAAAGGTTTTGAGACTGATTGTTGCTTTGAAAGTAGTTTTTTTTTTTAGTACAGAAGATTTCATCCATGAATTAATGTGGTTGTTGGCACAGCATCCCTCCATGGCCACAATATTTATTTTCAGATTCCTATTTCCACTCAAACACAGTATCAGCTAAAACTAAGCACCCTGATTAATATTCATTTCATGCAGAAGTTACACATGCACCCTCATAAACAAAACATCCAGACATGTTCTACATTTTCTAATGGTTCCACCATTCTGTAATTATACATGAACATATACTGTAAATGTTGACACACTCTCAAAGGCCCGGTGTTCAGTTCATTTTGTTTGTATTCTTCTTCGGTCATCCCTCCATTTGTCCATTAATGAACTTGCTTAATTCAATTAAGGGTCATCAATACTGGAGAACAGCAACAACAAAATTGATGTGCATTTCATTTTATTAATAATTAACCTCAAAATTAACCAAAAATAAATGTTTTTAATTGAAGCATGGTTCATAGAATATATAAGCAAATTTATGTATACACACACTGTTGTGATGTGAGATTTTGCATATAAGTTGATAAATATTTTGTATGTCTTTATTTGTAACTTAGGCAAAGCAAAGTAATATTAGTGTTACATTAGTGAGAAGCATTCATGTTTACACAACTTAATCCCTAATCCCAGGACTGAGTCTCTTTGAATTGTATGCCAGGATTTGGGGGAAGTGCCTGAAACAAGTTTGGTAAATGTTTCTCTGAAGTCTCTCAACCCCCACACAAAGCCAGGCTGCCTAACTGCCAAGCTTTACCTTAACACATGGTTTTTGGGGGATGGCAGGTGTTAAGATGTTCTTTGCCCCATTAGTCTGAAGCATGGCTGTTTGGAATTGGCTTGTATCAAAAGCCTTTAAGTACCATGACGCCCTATTGGCTGTAGGGGTTGGACAGAAAACCCATAAATTTGCTTGCTTTATCTCACCCTGTCTCTCTCTTACCAAACTGCTGAATGACCATCTCACACCATGAACTGAAAAGGACAACACAATGAAGAGCACAGCTCGGCAGCCATATTGAGACAGGCATGTGGCCTGTTCTGAAGAAAGCTGACCACAAATGATGCCTTAAATAGAGACATTTTTAAGTAACTAACAAGTCTGCATGCTGCCTGAAACTACACATCACCATTTAATCAGGTTGTATGGTTACCAATATTCAAATGTACTTTGCATATTGTTATTATTTATGAATATTATCAATAATACATTGTTTAAATTGTAACTAAACTCCTGCTTGTCTTTTACTACACCTAATTGCCTGAGGTTATAGATGTAGGAGGGAAGGTGGGGAGAAGTTATATACTATAATACCTTATAAACAGTGGTAAGTCTGTGAGATTTGAGGCATTCTGACAAAGACTACATATTAATAAACAAAAGGGGAAAGTAGAGCAATATATTACTCTACCAAGACAAAACACACACACTTAATCTTTAGGAGTTGTCGTCACAATGGGAATTGCATTTTAAATAAGAAAAACATTTTAATGTAATCAGATAGATAGATAGATAGATAGATAGATAGATAGATAGATAGATAGATAGATAGATAGATAGATAGATAGATAGATAGATAGATTCTTTGTGGTTCATAAGATTAAAAAGATTGAATAAACGCTGAACTGTCAAATTTATTGTAGGCAATTAATTTTGTATAGTTAAACACAGCCAAGTATATCTGCAAGTGCTGATATACATTTACCAATTAATATGAATATGAATGTATGAATATGCATATGTATATCTATATGTATCTGTGTGTGTATATATTTTTTTTCATAAAAAATAAATTCTGGCAATTCTCCTATCCCCCCTTTCTCACATATTCACACAAATACAAACATGAAAAAATTTTTTAAAAAAAGATAAATATTTAAGACAACTTTAAAATAATACCATATGCTGATGTTTTGCCTTGGTCTTTCATTTATAATAATAAATATATTTATATTGTCTGTGTCATTAGAAAATGAATCTGTTTGCTGTTCTTTTTCCATGCAGATCTCTAATGTGGACCCTGTGTTTAGCTAACTGTGCATTCAATTTCTAATTTGATTGATGAAGACAATTTGCATTTAAAGGCTTGTTAGTAGAATAAAAAGAAATGAAGCAAAAATACAAGTATTGTGTTTATACATTTTAATGATGTAAAGGTGTCAAGATGCATTTTAACTTTAAAAAGCTTGAGTGGTCCCAGTTGCTCTTGCGACTATTGTCATTTGTCAAAGCAATGTTCTTAATAATGAGCAAAAAGTTGGGAGGTGGTGGCAGATGATGAGCTTGTTAGCACAGGTGACTAAAAGACACAGAGAACACCAATGTTTTTTTTGTTTGTCTTCCAAGACAAAATATTTCTCATTCCAGAAAAAAGTTTGTTTCAATAGGTCATGGGAAAATGTACAAAGTAGTGAAAGATAAGACCTCCAACTGCAGAAGAAGAGCAGTACTCTTATTAAAAGGATCTTAAAAAGGTAACATCTGAATTGATGGGTTTTGACAACTTGCTTCACACTGAATTGTCAAAGAGCCAGTGTTAAGGATTGTAGTTTTGAGTGAGCTACAGTTAGCGGGCTGTGATCATTAACTTCTGGTGCAGTTTGTATGTATCCTGTATACTACTCAGGCACTAGTGACATTAACTCTTGTTTAGTGAATATTTTCACAGGTACTCATACTGTATCCTTTGTACATAATTGATAAGTAAATGGTATAGCATTAGATGTATAAAAATACTGTTTAGAGGAGGAAGACAGCTAGAAACAGATTGCATGTGTGTAATTCAATGGAGGAATGGGCAAGACTTGGATGAAAAATGGCAACCAATAACTGAATCAAGTACATTTTCTGGTGGGCTAGGGAATGAAAACATCAGACACTAAAGAATTAGAAAATTATGACCTAGAATGACAGACAGTAGCAGCAGTACTGTGTATAGATTGTGAGGAAAGACAACCCATTAGTTAAGTAAACGCCGTAATCTTGAGCTATATGAACCTAACAAATCATCTCCATACTGCTATGCATTTTCTGCAATACTGCCTGAAGCCTCTTCACTGCCAATCCAGTGTCATCCTTTTTAAACACAAGTGGCATGATAGCTTTGGAATTCACACAGACTCAGCCAAAAGAATGTTTCATACATCTGAAGGGTCACACACTCACTTTTCATTCAGTTTCTCCTGTAACCATTATTAGGTTGTCCAAACTAATGAACACTTTGTATAACGTTATGGAAAGGACCACAGAAAGGAATATTGGTGTGGAAAGAATAGCGTTAGGAATGTGTGAAAGTGTTACTCTCTATGAGTAAAAACAAGCACAATGATAACTGCAAGTGTGAACTGCTTTTCAAAGAATGACTGGTCCACTTGTGATGGCAGAGCTGCAATTACAAATGTCAGAGCTTGGGACAGCATTGTCCTAATGAGGCCCTTCACCACCTCAGGTTCACAACGTATTGGCCATTTATCATAACCATTACTAACAGAACATAACAAGCACATTTTCTGTAAAATTTTTAACCCAAATGTAAAACAATAGCAGCAAATATTTTTTCTTTTGTTCATTTTAGGCCAAATGCAAAGATCTTCAGTGTGCATTTTGTAACACGGGCGGCACGGTGGCGCAGTGGGTAGCACTGCTGCCTCGCAGTTGGGAGATCTGGGGACCTGGGTTCGCTTCCCGGGTCCTCCCTGCGTGGAGTTTGCATGTTCTCCCCGTGTCTGCGTGGGTTTCCTCCGGGCGCTCCGGTTTCCTCCCACAGTCCAAAGACATGCAGGTTAGGTGGATTGGTGATTCTAAATTGGCCCGTGTTTGTGTGTGTCCTGCGGTGGGTTGGCACCCTGCCCAGGATTGGTTCCCTGCCTTGTGCCCTGTGTTGGCTGGGATTGGCTCCAGCAGACCCCCGTGACCCTGTGTTCGGATTCAGCGGGTTGGAAAATGGATGGATGGATGGATTTTGTAACACTGCAAACCAAATGCAACAAAACATACTTTTAGCATCATTTAAAACAATTATACTAAACAACAGTTCTAATATTCTAATATCCACAGAATCCACCTCCAAGCTTTAATAGTTGCGAAGTCATTCACATCTATGACAGACGTCCAGGGACCTTGCCCCACTGGGATGCCACAAGAAGTGAAGGACCAGGAGAAGGGCAGTATCTTCCCTGGAATATAAGAGCGCAGCCTCCCTGGATTGTACTGGGGCCACAGACCTGGGGAGCCCAACCCTGTGGAGCGACGTGGCCACCTCCAGGGGACACCTGAGCAGCTCCGGAAGTGGGATATGCAGCGCTTCCGCCACACTCAGAAGTGCTGCTGGACGTTAATTGGGGAGCACCTGGAGCACTTCCGGGTGCTGTATAAAAGAGGCCGCCTCACTCCACTCGGGGAGCCAGAGTCGGGAGGCAGAGGGCGAAACTTGCAGGTGAGGAGTGGAGGCGGAAGAAGAATTAGAAGCAGCAAGAGAAAGAATTTTAGTGGTGATTTGGGCACTGTGTGTTGTGTTGCGGAAAAGGGGTTGTGTAATAAACTGTGTGTGTTTTGGACTTTTGGCCTCCGCATCTGTCTGTGCCTGGATACGAGGTTCACACCTCCTTAGCATTAGCATCATTCAGTGTTAAAAGCGTTAGTCCCAAGTGTCACTAACGTGTTAGAGATTACGCGGGCTGTGAAAGTGCTAACAGCATTAGTGCCAAGCATTACTCAGGCAACAGTATATGGCATGTTTCACATCAGTGTCAGGCCCGAGCATTACCCGGGCAACGGTGTAGACGCATCTTCTCCTGGTCTCATAATGGCGTCTCATAAGAAACAGTTTTCAGCAGCCCAGGTGTTGCATGCTCTTGACAGTGAAACGAGCAGTGATGTTGAGGAGCCTCTCATCAGTAGCAATGAAGAAGTGAATCTGTCTTCAGGCAGTAAAATTTAAACAGACAGTGAAACCAAAAGTGATTCTGATGAATCTGAAAGTGATGCTCGCGTTTGGGTTTCTGTTGACCCTGCTTCAGACAAACCAGCACCACCTCATTTTGGTTTTCAGGAGCAACCAGGAATAAAAGTGAACGTTGACAGCCAAGATCCACTTACTTACAAAACTTGACGTTATTTCTTGATGACGACGTGATCGAAAGAATTGTTGAGACAAACCATTATGCTGAACAGTGTCATCTAAATGACTGGACACCTAAGCAATTTTCTTGTTCAAAGATGTACCACACAAAAGACATATTTTGACAGTATATATATGGTATTAGCATCATTATTATTATTATTATTCATTTCATACTATTAATATTATTATTTTCCATTATTAATATTATTTGTATTAATATTATAAATTTTACACATTTGATTTTGTTCTTATAGGGTTTTGCGCATTTTGCAGTAGAAAGATGAGATTTAATAAAAATGTAGTTTTTAAAGCCAAAAAATGTAACGCTAAGGAGCTTAATAATGTCAACAAAATCAACTTGATGCTCAAGCTCCCAGTAATTTGGCCAGGACTGCAACACAATTCAGTCTTTCTTGGTACACTGTAAATCATAAGTCATCCATCCATCCACTTTCCAACCCGCTGAATCCAAACACAGGGTCACGGGGGTCAGCTGGAGCCAATCCCAGCCAACACATGGCGCAAGGCAGGGTGCCAGCCCACCGCAGAATCATAAGTCATTCTTAATGAATTTCAGTTTACTGAAATAATACTCTACAGTGTAATGTGCAAAAAACAAAAAGTGAAAGGCATATATCTGGGTAAAGTCTCTTCTCTTCTTCAGTTGATATCAAAGGCTGTTGTCAATTCAACAGATTTTGCTACTAATGGCGCCATTACAAAAATAATTAATTTGTGTACATTGTTCTGCGTTGTATGTCAGGAACAATGAAGTCAATTTTTAGCTGAAATGTTAAGCCTAGTTATATGTCTGTGACGGAGTCTGATTTAGAGACACACTCTCACGTGCAGCTGGCGCAACATTGTGTTTTCATTGTACACTACACATGGAAATTTTCTAACATGGCAGCCGTGTATCCAAAATGGTGAATTTCAAGGAGATGCTGGTTACCTGGGTTCCAGAATGATGAACATAATGCTGAATATGACACAACGGCTCATTGAAACACAAGCAAGACATGCAAAGACATTTTAAGTGCATGTGTCCCCTACTCACAAGAATATTACACTCGCCCTTCCTTCACCACTCTTGGTCAATAGGTCTGACACTCCAGTTACTTCTTTTCTTCCTCTTAAAGTCAGTATACCAAAAATGTTATTTTCAAGTCTAATATTTTTTTAATTTAAAAAAGAATTCAACAATATCCTGCAAATAGTTTTATTGTATTTCTTAGAGTAATTATTTGACTTTTGTCATTCACTTTTTGTAATATTATTGCATTTTTGTTGAAATTTTTATTCTTTAAAAAAATCTATGTAAATATGAAAAACAAGTGGCATGTAGCAAAATTCATTTTATTATTAAACGAACCAGGAGATAACCCACCCTGATAACTGGTAATAGGCAAAAACAATCATTTTATTTAAAATTTTAAATAAACAGTCCTTTAATTCACTATTTTTTTGTTAACATTTGTTAACAATCGATAAGAGGGTCACTTCATCTCTACCCCATCAAACCACAGAGAAGAGTTAGCACAACTTTGTGCAGACTGTGGGACATTAGATTGTCAAATTATTTATGTATCTAATTGAATGTCTTTATTAAAAGATATATTTGGGTTGTGTGGCACATAAGGCAAAGTATTAAGAAGCTTTGTAAGGATGAATATGCTGTACTTGCAGTCATTGCATGAAAAGTATTTTAAGCAAAAACATAGATAGGAATCAAGCATATAACCTAATTAGTCATGGGCACTAGATAATAATCATGCAATGAAATTATTAGTATAAGTAGGCAGCAGGACATTAATGTTTGGCTTATGATATTATGGGCTGTGGAAATGAGATAGTAAGTCATGTGTATTTGTTGGTTTGCTGCAGGAATTACATAAAAAAGTCTTGTAATTGCAATAATAAATTGTATAAATAAGGTAGAATGTATAAAGGATGAGTTGAAATTTAAATAAGAAACATTTTTTCAATGAGCTGTACACTCAGGAATTCAACAATAATTTAAGTGCAAAACAGAGTAATTCATATATGATTCAGTAATTCAGAATTTGTACACACAGGATAATAAATTGTTAGAAAATAACAATAGGTTGTGCATATGAGGTGTAGGCCACACTACATGATGTTAGATGGGGGAGCCTAAAGCTTTTGTGTATACTCTATATCAGGGGCAGCCACCTCAGATCCTGGAGAGCCACAGTGGCTACAGGTATTCATTCTAACCATGTTCTTAATTAGTGCCTAGTTTTTGATACTAATTAACTTCATTTATTTGATATTTTAGATTCAAACCCTTTAAATCAGGGCTAAGCAACATCGGTCGTGGAGGGCCACAGTGGTTTCAGCTTTTTGTTCCAACCCAATTGCTTTATGAGAAATCATTCGTTGCTGATGAAGCACTTATTTCTTAAGTGACATTTTTCTGGTTCATTTTAGTTGTCTCACTTGTTAAGATTTTGAACCCTGAATTGCTTATTTTAGTCTTAAACAGCACTATTTATTGTTTTAACTGCTCCTTATTAGCAATACGATGCAAATTACAAAGGAACCAACAGTTGTACGTCTAGCTTGTCTCCATTTCCACCATCATGCACTATTTGGTTTAATTAAGTACTCAGAAGGAAACTTAAGAGAAAGTGAAGAACTGAAAATTACTCATCCGTTTTAGGCTTCAGATCACTTGGATGATACATGTAACATTAGAAAGTAAAAAAAAGAAATATATGATTTAAGAATGAACTGACAAGCCATGAAGTTAAATAAGATCTGTCATTGGTGAGGATTTGCTTCTAATTAAACAACTGGATTGGAACAAAAACCTGCAGCCGCTGCAACTCTCCAGGAGTGGAGTTGGCCACCCCTGACATATATAAATGGAACACTAGCTTGTTTGGCATACGTCAAAGTATGGTACCTTTTAGCAGCTGTCCATAATTTATAATAACCATTATATGGTACTTGGTTTTGAATTGTAACATTCTTATTAAACCTCTATTTTAGAATGAATATTTTAAATGGTTTGTTTTTGACCAACATATTGCAGAGGATCTGCTACTGTGCCTTGAAAAAATATTTAGCCCTCATTTCTGATGTGGCTTCTTATGATGTGTCAGATTGGGAAATGGCATTTTTAAGTCAGCCATTCTTCTGCACAAAGCCTCTCCCAAAAATACCGAAAATAAGGAACAGGAAAATAATCAAATGTGAAAAAACTATCATCGTTTTTGTTAACATTTTCTTTCAAACCAGTACAGTATTGTACAGAAACCCCCTTTGCACATTTTGATGAAGCAAAATGCTGACCATTCATCTGTTGTAGATTTCACCAGTTAAGTCATTTTGATTTAAGTAGGTTTTGAATGAATGAGTCTGTTACACACTGAGCCAGCATTAGGTTAGGTCAGGATATCCAAATGACATCACTCTCTTATACTCCAATGATTGAATAATAACTTGGAATAAAGAAGCTGTGCTTTTGATTAGTTCCTTAGGAAGGTTTAATTTTTTGTGGTCTACAATTCGTTGAGAAGGCTTAATCTTTGATGGTCTATTAGCAGCATGTAGGAACTGCTGTATGGGAGCTGTAAAATGCTGACTATGTCTGAACCCACAATGTTAAGATAGCTAGAAATTGAATATTTACAGAAGATGTGCAATCTAGCAGTACATTTCAGTGGAATTAAGTTTTGACCTCTGAGAGGCTGACTCAGAAACAGAAACTTTTCTCGCTTAAAGCTGCTGTGTTGCTCTATTGTGCTGTCCTGATAAAAGTCAAGTTTCTTTATCCCCTGGAAGAACAGCATAAGTTTTCATTAATTTTGTCTGTGTTGTCCCCTATTGATCTTCCTATTGGTCCTTGCACAATTTCTAGTTGCTTTTGCTGGTTAGCAACCTCTAAACATGTCACCACCAGTGGAGGATTCTGCAGTCTGGTCAATACAAAGTATTTGATTTGTGTGAAATTTACCACTTTGCATTTAGGTCAAAGATGTCCACATTATTTTGATCAGACTACAAAAATTCCACTATATAACTTTATGATCTACTATTTTCCTTGTAACATTTCATTTGGAATGCCTTAAAATTGTAGCTTCCTCAAGAAATGCATTTGCTGTCCAGCAAATACATTTAGAGGCACAACCAAAAGTATGGTAAAGTATAGCAAAACTTCACATTTTTTCCACATCCTTACAATGACCTACACTGAGTTCTGAAGAATATTTAATATCCTTTTATTTTTCCCCCAAATGTTTCTTCTATAGAATCAAACCTCTGACCTTGCTGGAATGATTTTTGTCTTCTGTTTTACTTAGTAATGAGCAAAGCAGGTTAAGTTTTGATTCGCAAACAGTTTAGTGAAACTGATGCTAAAATTTGTTTCACAGGCTACAGGAGTTTTTGGAGAGGTGCGTGAAAGTTTTTCTGGGTGGAAAACAAGGTACACTACTCCCTAAAGCTTTATGCTCACTTCCATATTTACCTCTGTTCCTTTTTGCACACCACATCGGTAAAATCAATTGTGTTTCTGCCTCTTGTTCACATTACAGTGGGGGAGTGCAGTATGTTTCAAACCCTCCCTACACCTAGAAACTGCCTTGTCCTAGTTGAGGATATGCACTCTTCTGGTGATTTATTTTTTTCACAAGCAATCTTTACTGAAATGCTAAATAACAGGCAGAGGAATATGGAATTATTGCATGAAATGTTTCCAGACCCAAACTAAACCCCTTCCTTCTTGTGTGAATGGCATGAATTTTGCTGGAAATGAAACACAGTTTATTCTATGAAGTGTTTGCAAGGCAAGACACGGCGTTTGCTTTGAATTAAATTCTGAGCAAATCATTTCGCATATCACTAGTTACAATGTTTTTAATTTTTTTGTTTCTTTTCCAGCTATTATTTTTTATAATAATTTTCATTTCTATTTACTGCAACACCATATTAAACTACTTTCAGGTGCTGCTAGTTTGCTTGTCATGTCTGGAGCAACAGTTATCACTGGATTGCAATATACTTCGTCCAATGATTTGTTCAAGTACTGTCAGAGTCATTGAAAATCCAAGTTTCCCAGTTGGAAATTTCACATAAACGCCCTCTGAAATTGCAGCACCAAGCCAGGAGATTCAAAGAAAACAATGCTACTCAGATTTTCAGTGTTGTAATATAATACTGACCTTTCACCTCTGTCAATTGTATAAAATGGAATATATAACATAGTCAACCAGAACTGACATTTTTGTGGCTCAATTGCATTTGAAGTGATGAGATACACCTTTAATATGTTCAGTTTGTTCTTTATTTTCATGAAAAAATACAAATGATCTGTATTTATTCTTTTTTTACATTTTTTTGCAGATCAAGTATCAAATCAAAAGCAACCTCACATTTCTCCTAAAAATCAGAGCCAAAATTCATATAAACGCATTGACGGGGAAAGATGAAACATCCCTCCAATAGCACGTAAATGCAGCACAACATCACACCACCGCAGTGATGAAACATGGTGGCGCGTTACAATCCATTTCTTGATATTTGGATTATTACTTTCTCCATGTCACTTTGAGCTTTATTTTTGGTTTCGATTTTGCCCTTTTGACCTTTTTGCAATTGTTCTTTTGACTGTGATTTTTGCCCAGTGATTTTGTTTTGTTCTTTGCTGGTTCTGACCTCAACTTGTGCATTTCACAAATCCCCTTCCTTAACTCTTTATCTCCTGGTCATTTTGAACTGTTCTTCTTGAGATGATTCAAGCTATCCTTTGAAAGAAAAGGAAGATTCTAACAGTTCTTTTAAAGACAATTGAGGTCCTCCTGTTCTGTAAAGTAAGACCTGCTCCTTCAACAGGCTCTAACATCTTCATTTGGAAATTTTCTTTTGAAAATTTTCACCATAATGTGGGACCTTACAGAGAGAATGAGGATTCAACTTTAAATATTAATTTAATGTTGGGGGTGGAGGGGAACTCCTAATTTCCCATACAGATGGAGTCAATCATTAAGCCATGTGATGTTGGTGTAATATACTTTTTCTGAGGAAATGAAGTCTTGGAAGTAATCAAGCAGATCGAATATTTTTTAATCTGATGACACCGGTCAACAAATATTTTGTCACAGAACAACTTGGGGTGTTTTAAACATTCTTTTTCACGCTAATTTCAGATATTTACTTAGAATTTTTCAGTCACTCATACTTTAATGTTTTCTTCAGGCAGTATATTTAGTTTAGTATATAAAACCTTATTAAGGCATTCAGGTTTTTTAAAAGTGAAATTGAGAATTAAAATATTGTTATTGCTGTTTGAACATTTTATAACTTTCCACATTTAGCTTGGACTTATGAAGAACTTTGTTAAGGCAATGGATCAAAATAGACTTTAAATAACATACTGTATGTAAGAAAGAACAAAGAAATATTTTTTGTAGAACATCAAATTAGGGAATTGATTTAAAGTGAGAATTTTGATAACCAGTTGAACCCAACTGAAAAACAAAAACTGGCTGGCTGTACTTCATGTGTATTTGCATGAACTTGTTGGGGATTCATAGGGCATACTACTACCAAGAAATAATGGATGAGTTTTTGAAGTTATACAAAGGGATGGGATGTAACATATCTTGAAAAGCTCATTTCTTGTGCTCTCATCCAGGCTTTTTCCCAAGATATCTCAGAGTGTCGGTGACTAGCATTTCAGGACATTTCTGGAGATTTTTCAGAACATTTCTGAAATAGAAAAGTGACATCAAGGCAAGTGGAGTCTCAGTATGCTTGCTAACTACTGCTGGCCCCTTCAAAATTTTAAATTCAAAAATGCATCCACTAAACAGTATCATCTCCAGACAGAGGAGCAGCTTCAGCAACAGACTGCTGTCAATGTCCTGCTCCACTGACAGACTGAGAAGATCGTTCCTCCCTCACACTATGCGACTCTTCAATTCCACCTGGGGGTGGGGGGTAAACATTAAAATTATACAAAGTTATTGTCTGTCTGTATACCTGCATTGTTATCACTCTTTAATTTAATATTGTTCTTTATCAGTATGCTGCTGCTGGAGTATGTGAATTTCCCCTTGGGATTAATAAATTTCCTTTAAGGTTGTCAATTATTGAGTTATGGCTCTTTGTTCACTGACCAGATATTTAAATGGTGCATCATGGAGTCATCTCTGGATGTCATTTGCCTGTAATTGATCAAACTTATCAGATAAAACCCAGAAACAGCATTCTAAAGAGAATCCCTATGAAGGGAACTGAGCTTACATGTCAATTAAAGAGGGGCTGACAGCTGCTTCTTAAGCATAGTACTGTGCAAAGCAAAGCAAAATGGGTAATGCCAGTCTGTCCTACAGTACCGTTCACCTATATAGAAACTGTGGCAACAGCTAATTAAATCATTAAGGATGAACAGATCCAGTCCTGTGGCTTATGTGACCCAAAGAGATTTTCACAATGCAGTAGGTTGTGCCATCTATCTATCTATCTATCTATCTATCTATCTAAAAGGATTCTCCTGAGGCCAACTACAGTAGAAAATTGTACATTTCCATCAGATATATATAGTGAAAATATACGTTTTTGTAAATTTTAACTACTAGGGGGCTTTGCCCTTTGCTCGCTTCGCTCCCCAAACCCCCCCCCCCCCCACCAGTGCTATGCGCCGTTATGAAGAGGGGGGCTGAACGCACCCCAAGGAGACACAGCCGCTCCTCCAAAACCCCTCTTACATGGTGTTACAATGGGAAACAAATACAGTTTTTTTTACCTCCTCTTTGCTCGATCAGCTGCTGGCTTGCTGCTGCTGCCTTGCCGCGTGATCTGCATTTCATGCGGCACTTTGAACGTTTAAAACAGGGGTAGGCAATGTCGGTCCTGGTGAGCCGCAGTGGCTACAGGTTTTCATTCCAACCCAATTGCTTAATTAGAAACCAATCATTGCCAGTCTCAGACCTTATTTAATTTTATGGCTTGTTAGTCTGTGCAATGTAAGGCTCTTATATCGTAGATTTTTTTCCTTTCCAAGGATATCATCCAAATGATTTGAAGCCTAAAACAGATCATTTTCAGTCTGTCACATTTTTCTATTAAGTGTTTTATTAAATCAAACAGTGCATGATGAACACACACAGATGTAATTGGAAAAAAGCTAGCTGGAGAACTGCTGGCTGCTTTGTCTTTTACATCTTATTGCTAATAAGGAGCAATTAAAACACTGAATGCAGCAGTTTAAAATTGAAATAAGCAATTAAGGTTGGAGAACCTTAACAAGCGAGACCACTAAAATGAAGCATCAAAATGTCACTTAAGCAATATGTGCTTCATCAGCAATAATTGAGTTCTCGTTAAGGAACTGGGTTGGAACAAAAACCTGCACATACTGCAGCTCACCAGGACTGACATTGCCTACCCCTGGTTTAAAAGCTTGTGCAGCACCTGAATATTCAATATCTTTTTGCTGTTCCGTTATTTCACCAAGTAATATTTTCAGTTTGTTTGTGCTAATGCAATCTTTACTTTCATTTTTTGAGACTTTCGAATGCTCCTACTTCCATTATCTCTAACCTGCTCTGCATGTGTATCACGGGACTTGCTTCCAAAAGTTGTAAGTATGACGTGACTTGTCCGTCTCGTGGGAAGTGTAAGTGTCTCTCTGTCTCTCTTAAAAAGATCACGTCTCATCGCAGGAAAAAGTCTCGTATCGTCGCAAGATTTTTTTTTTATAATAGAGAGATGTGTCTCTTAAAATTCTTGCATGATAGAGAAAGCCTAATTAGATATTTGAATTCAGCATGAGAAATATTATAAGATTCACCTACATTGATTCATGTGACAAAAGAAAGTTACATTTTGTTACAGAGTGTAATTTAATCTCATCCTCAGACTTGCTTAGACCAAATCAGTGCCAAAAGAAGGGCAGAGCCTGTCTCAGAAGCACTGGGTGCAAGACAGGAAACTGTCCTGGAAAGTCCATTGAAAATCCCACTCATGCACATCCCTACATGGGCCAATTTGGAAGCACCAATTAATGTAACTTGCATGTTTTGGGGTAATGTATAAGGAAATAAGAAACATGTGAAGGAAAGCACCCGCAACACAGGAACAATGTGCAAACTCCACACAGGTTCAGGATTTAAACCTTTAATGTCCACTACACCCCCATTTAGTCCCTGATGATTTCAGTTTTACATTTTGTAAAAACTGTGTAAAGTTTAAATACATTATTCATGTGATATGTTATGGTGTGCAAAGTCTTGCAGATCACTAGGTGGAAAAATGCTAGTTCAGTATATTTCAAAATCAAAATTGTAAAAAAGCTAAATATGAAAAATCATAGGAGGTGAATACTTTTTCAAGAAGCTCTGCGTGGACTGTAATCTCTGATATTTCCTTCTATATACCTAAAATATTTCATCCCAATAAGTATTTTTGAAAATTACTGATTGGATCCCACAATACCACATTTTCAGTTGTCAAGCTAACACATCCTGAGACACAGAGCCTCCTGATAAAACCTATTAGCACACACAAGGAGAACTCTAAAAAGTGAAACAGCCCAGAATTGAAGTCAGGATCTTAGGGCTGAGAAGGCAGGCAGCAGCTGGAGTCTCTGAGGACTGTGCAAAATGGAGACAGTTTAGCAAAATAAAATACAGAGCTCATCAGAGCACCACTTTATAAAGTTTTCCAGAGTTAGAGACCTCATTAAATGTAATTAGGATGCAGGAAAGCAAATTAACCAAAAAAGAAGATAATTATTATCTTGTACACTGTGTAGCTTTTGCTTAAGAAAAGTGGCTGCTAAGGAGTTAACCTGCAAAATAATCTTTTAAATGATTGAATTCGCTGTTTTTTGTGTTTGCCATTTGTTTTTGTGAATTCATTCTTCATTTCACAGTCAACCGAAATCTGGAAGGAAAAGATTTCTTGCATTAAACAATATAGGCACAGGATACACACAATAATTATAACAAAATTAGCTATAATAAAAGAGTCATTATTAGCAGAGCAGGTATAATACACTGTGGCTTATAAAGAACCATTTCTCTTTAAGACAGTTATGATAGAAAACAAAAGTAAAAAAACTCAAATGTTCTATAAGTCCACCTCTGCCTGATTGTTGTTCGTTATTGCGGGTGATGGTTTGCTCTTGATTCCCTCTGTCCCACACTTAGAAGTATCCACAAACAGCATCCTAGGTGTGCAGAGTTCCAACAGGATCCTCTTGTACTCCTTACGGAAGTTTTGGTTTAGCAGCCCATAAATAACTGCATTGAGGCAACTATTAAAGTAAGCCATGAAGTAACTTGTAATGAAAAGCCACTCCGGGATTTTTGGTGCAATAATTAAAGGATTGATTGCAACAGCCAGGCCGATAAAGTTGAGGGGTGCCCAACAGACAGCAAACAAGACAAAGACCACAAACATCGTCAGGAAGTTCCTCAAGTCACTGGGCTTCAGTTTTTGTTTGCTGTCCGGCTTAACCCTGTGCTTGACCTGGATCACCAAGACCCAAATTTTCAGATAGCAGAAGGACACTATAAGCAGTGGCACAATGAAATGGACAACCACTACCGTAATCGTATAATAAGTGCTGACAGTCTGAGCAAACGTGCAGGAAAACACACGGGGGTCATATTGCAGTGACCCAACAAAGAAGTTTGGCACAATGGCGATAACTGTAAGGACCCATGTCAGCAAGAGATAGAAGCAGGTGTTCTTCAGGCTGTACAGGCGATCATACTTGAGGCTGTGGCAAATGTAACAGTATCGATTGATGGCGATGGCTGTGATGTTAAAGATGGAGCCAATAACACTGAGTCCCATAATAAAGCCACTGACTTGACAGTGCACATCTCCCATAGTCCATCCACTGTGGAAAATGGCCATAAGCACCAAGGGGTAAGGATAAACTGCAACGACCAAGTCAGCTACAGACAGGCTGACTACAAAGATGTTACCTGTCAAAAAAAAGGAAAGGAAAAGTCATTACATGGTGGACTTTGGACATATAGTGAGAAAAGTGCTATATAAATGCAAAGAATTATTATTATTATTATATAACCTAAGACACAATGATGAGAATTCTAGACATGCATTTATTGATCTGTCTATCAATCCTCCCAACCATCAATGTGTCCACCTATTAGCGCACCTACCCAGCAATCCTTCCATCAGAGTATAGCCCCGGACCATTTGCAAAGTCAAGGAACATGGAGCCACTTTCACCACAGTCACCAGACCCATGGGGACCGAGACAATCCTCATAGCCAGCCCTGTCAGTGCCAGTGGCGACACTGAAGTCACCCATGACCAAAGGAGTGTCACCTCGTGGGCACCCATCAACCACCAAGCGAAGCTGCAAATAAAATGTCTCCCTCACCAGACATCACTCACTGCGGTCGGAGCATACACTGAGACAACAGACAAGGCACCCAGGGAGTACCGTAATCTGAGTCTCATAATATACTTGTTGAAAGGAGTGACATCGGACACCATCGGAAGAAGCCAATCTGCTACAGCAACAGCCATCAGACCAAACCAGACCAATAAAAGGTGTATTTACCTACAGAGATCTGGCCAGTCCCCGGTCTGCGCACCTCAGAGAGTGCCGCCACTGAAATGCGGAGTTTACGCAGCTCCTCCGACAGCAGAAGAAGATGATTATCTTGCCGAAGAGATAAGACTTTCCATGCGCCCACCCGTATGGGCTGCATCAAATTGGGACCCGAGTGCTGCCGTGCAGCGGGCGATGCCAGTAGTATTGTGTCAGACACCTTCTGTCAAAATGTCAATCAAAGATGATTGATGACTTTATGGCCCCGCCCCCATTTCTCTGATTGGTGGATTTAAATGATGTGCTCTTTCCCCTGTCGGTTGATTGGTGAAGTACAACCTGTCCCCGCCCCATCTTAATCCCACCCCCTCCACCTGATTGGCCCTACTTTGTATCAAGAGCATTTTAATGGATGTAGGCCCTGCCCAGACTCCCACCCCCTCCACCTGATTGGCCCTACTTTGTGTCAAGAGCAGTTTTGATGGGTGTCGGTCCCACCTTAATCCATCCCCACCCGCCTGATTGGCTCAGACTTTGTGTCAAGAGCAGTTTGGATGCTGTATCTGCATTGTCCCCCGGTCTGTCAACATCTGTTTGTTGGCTGGCAATCCCCTCCCTGCCCCTTCTCCCGAGCCCAAGGCCTGATCGACATGTCCAGACATGTTCCTGCTCATACCCAGCCGGTCACGTCTACCTGATAGCCTTCTCTGCATCTATCATTAAAATCATAATTTTAATATTATCCATGGGATTAAAATATCTGTCTAACCTTTACTTTATCCATCCACTTTCCAACCCGCTGAATCCGAACACAGGGTCACGGGGGTCTGCTGGAGCCAATCCCAGCCAACACAGGGCACAAGGCAGGAACCAATCCCGGGCAGGGTGCCAACCCACCGCAGGACACACACAAACACACCCACACACCAAGCATACACTAGGGCCAATTTAGAATCGTCAATCCACCTAACCTGCATGTCTTTGGACTGTGGGAGGAAACCAGAGCACCTGGAGGAAACCCACGCAGACACGGGGAGAACATGCAAACTCCACGCAGGGAGGACCGAGGAAGTGAACCCAGGTCCCCAGGTCTCCCAACTGCGAGGCAGCAGCGCTACCCACTGCACCACCATGCCGCCCATAATTTGTTTAAAAAAAAAAAAAAAAAAAAAAAAAAATTATCTAAGTCCACTTACAGGTCCTGCAGTAAGTCAGTCATCTCAAAGAGGCAAGCTTTCAGCAGCTGAGTCTCCCATTTCACAGAAAGGCAGGTTTCCAGCAGCTGCTGTGATGAAAAAGCCTTCACCATTTCACAGAAAGGCACGCAGACAGGGGCTGCGCGCGGTCGCACGTACAAGCAGGCATAGACCTGTATAGCTCAAAGCTGACAGGTATCCTGCTGTGTGAGACCCTGCGCGTGCTCGCCTGCAAACATCTGTGTGTACGCTCCCACCCCCACCCCTGCAGTGTGAGGCCCTGAACACACGCGGCCCCTCCTTAGCTCAGACGCAAGTTTTGTGCTTTTTAACTTTTGAAGGTAAAGGATATTAGGTCATGCATGTAAAGCACGAGATAACTAGTTCGATATAAGCCTAGAGTTAAATAGTATACAGCAGTTCCCTTTTAAATCACGTATAAAAAAATCTATCCTTTGCTGTGGGTGGGACAGTGGCGTAGTGGGTAGCGCTGCTGCTGCTGCCTCACAGTTAGGAGACCCGGGTTCGCTTCCTGGGTCCTCCCTGTGTGGAGTTTGCATGTTCTCCCCGTGTTTGCGTGGGTTTCGTCCGGGTGCTCCGGTTTCCTCCCACAAATTTTCCCTAGTGTGTGCTTGGTGTGTGTGTGTGTCCTGTGGTGGGCTGGCGCCCTGCCCAGGGTTTGTTTCCTGCCTTGCACCCTGTGTTGGCTGGGATTGGCTCCAGCTGACCCCCGTGACCCTGTGTTAGGATATAGCAGGTTGGATGATGGATGGATGGATAGCCTTTGCTTTGTAATTATAATTATAATTTATATAAAAAATCTATCTAAAACAACCCTTTTCTATCAAATACCCCCCATTTTAAATAATCAAGTACATTTATGTATTTTCAGCTGAGCTAAGGATCCACATTGCGGAAGCATTTCGCTTAACTTTCTAAAAGTGAGAAATTGTACCCAGACACACATAGTGAAAGGGGCACGCTTGAATAACCAGCAGTGGGGGTTGAACCCACGCGGGCATTTGCCCATTGGATCTTAAGTCCAACACCTTAACCACTCGGCCATTCTGGTGACAGAAAAAAGTGCTTTAAACACTCTTTCACCACTCCACAAATACTGCGGTCATTTTTCACCTCCTTCAAAAACATGTGTTGACCCCCATCTCCGGACGTGGGGGGCCAGAAGGGGCGATTCACACTTCAGAGGTCACAGCTGTATCTTCCAGTGATCAGTGTAAAGCGATCATAAAGATGGTCAATCGGGGGGTACACACCTGCTTAAAGCGATCTCCTTATTACAAAAGCGGCTTTTTAAAAAATACCATTCTTTTCAGTGTACTGTATAGGTGTTTAGATCTAAGCCTTCGGCCGGACACCGACCCATTACATAGCTGTCTGTTTAAAATGGGGGCCAAAGGGCACACATTTGCTAAAAGAAATCACTGTCCGTATTTCAAAAATGCCCTGCTCTTTTCTGTATATATAAATAATCGTTCAGCCAGACTCCGTCCCATTACACCGCTTGCCGTTAATACTGAAAGATGACTCAGAATCTCGTTGAAAGACAAAATGGTGCGTCTTCATTATCTTATTAGAACATTTTTCTATTTTTTTTATGGAAAGGACTAAATGAAATATAATTATTGTTAATACAGACTATTCTCCCAAGAGTCCCGACGATCGAGATCACAGTACATCATATTATTGATTATTATACGCGTCAAACGATAATGCTTTAAAAAACGTATGGCTGAATCCTTAAATTTTATCCTTAGGTCAATATTTCCAGGTTGTTTCTCCGATCTATTACTTGGAAGCCGGTTAAGTCCCATTTTTTAAAAAAGTATATCTGTTTAAAACGAGAGGGGGATTAAAATCCAAAATGACGTTGAGCATAGGTTAATTATTATTCTCAGTACCATCTCTCTGTGTGTGTAGGCGTGTGAGCGCGCTAGTGTGTGTATAATATAAGTTGTAGCATTTTATATTTACATACTTCTATCTATCTGAACCAGGCATGAAAAGGTGTGACGAGGTTTAAAACGTGCAGGGGATTAATTAAGCGCACGAACTGTGTGTGTGTGTGTGTGTGTGTGTGTGTGTGTGTGTGCGCGTGAATATTTGTATATAAGGCCGGAAATATAATGGAAAATTTGTCGTGATACATTAATAAAGGTTGTTTTAAAAACGAAAAATCTATCTATCATATAAATAGATGTTGCAAGCCATTTATTTGCTTATGTATCAAATACAGCGACATTCAGACAGAGCTATTATAAGGCTTCCCGGTGGTGATAGGGTTACCTTGAAACTAATATCAGATCATTTTGTTTGAGCTGCTGCGTGCACTGGAAGGGGAAATGTTGTTTTAAAGAGCGCCTGCATTTTGTTTTCTAGATGATAGCCCTTTACAATCTGAAACACCTTCTCATAGGGATTCCCCTGAAGCGGCTGTGTGCCCTGGAAGGGGAAATGTTGTTTTAATGAGCGCATGTATTTTGTTTTCTAGACGACAACCCGTTACAATCTGAAACAGCTTCTCAAAGGGCTTCCCCTGATCTGTCCAATTGCAGTAAGTGACATTTTAGGTTTCAGTTTAACATAGGGTGCATACATAGCTCCAGATTTTTTGAAAAGATCAAACTTCATTTCCAGATCCCAGTCCACTGGGTGTTTTAACGCAAGTTCTGGACGGTTCAGAAAATCTATCAATCTACCAAAACTGGCAGAATCCGCAAACAGCGCAGGCCCCATCCCCCTCTGAGAGTAGCTTTCAGCATTCTCCTGTACCCTCCGAGTTCAGTTTTCGTTCGAATCTCCTGCATTCTCCTCCGCTATCACAGACGCCCTCTAATTACAGCCAACGTTCAGCCCTCCCGTGGACCCCTTTGCCGGATATTCCATTCGCCATTACAACACGTGGAGATGTCGAGAAAGACTGGAGCGTGCGCAGGTGACTGACATTCTTCACTGGTTACTGGATCGAATTGTAGAATCAGAGTGTCCTGTGTACAATTCCAGACCCGAAATGAGAGTACATTTGATACATATGTATGCTTTTTACATGGGTCTGACCCCAAATTAAAGGATAGGTTTTATATTACTTTTTTCATTAAAATAACACTGACTGCAAATTGTTATATTCTGTGTTCATAACTGCAACCTTTGATTAAATTTAGGTCATGTCTGAAAACAGGTATAGCGGCAACACCAACAGCAGCAGCAGCAGCAGCAGCAGTACCAATAGCGAACGTGAACATCCTGGAGGGACTAAAGGTAGGAAAAGTCCATCCAGTGAAAACGTGAGACTATTAAAAGAGATGTCTGATAACCTAGAATATTCTATAAAGCCCCCTAAAATCCCCGCACCGTCGCAATCTCCTCAAATTTTTTAAGCACCATCCCCAGTTACTAATCTGATCGACAATTTTGACATCATTAATAACTCTCTCCAGAATTTAAATTCTGATGAAATAACTGTCTTTAACGCTCTGATGGAGCTATTGAATAATAACTATTCTGAGGCCAGAACGTCTTCAGATCCAGGGCATTCACAACATCCTAGCACCCTAGACACAAATGTAAAATCCCCACAACCTTCTACCTCAGGTACAAGTAGGTCCCCACTTCAACACTTACCTGTCGACAACTCGACTACATTGAACGGCCCTGTAATACAACCTTCTACCTCAGGTACAAGTAAGGCCCATTTTCAACACTCGCCTGTTGATGACTTAACAGCGTCAGATAATTCAGCCTTACAGCCTCAGACCGGAGCAGGAGTGACTAATCCATCCAGGGCAAACTTGAGTGTCAAAGCTAACTCTCCACAGCCATCTACATCGCATACGGCGAATCCTTTGTCTCCAGAGCTGTCAGTAAGCTCCCCGCAGTCCTCTACCTCTAGATTAAATAATTTGTCTATAACTGAGCATCCAATATTTAACAATATCGAGATTAGGCACCGTTTCAATTTTTCAGAGGCCTACAAACTTGATTCATTCACCAAAGTTTTTAATCATATACATGAGACCCTTCAGCAAATATTAGACAGTTTTGTGGGCACTTTGAATCCTAAGGATCTAGTCCAGCTAGAACTACATGCCGATTCTCTCAATCCCAGTGTTTTTTCCCTAACCCCCGCTGGTACGCTTTCTGTTGAGGACTTTTTTAACCAAATTGAATTACTTTTCCAGAGTCATGCTACTATTTTAGCCGATTCCAGTCTGATGCTAATCGTTCAGATTGTGAGGGCCCCATCTGGGGGATCTAGGCGTAAAGCATGTACCCTTTTCAATGATATAATCGTGCAAAAGAGACGAAAGCACGTATGGATCTCATTCAACCCGGATGATCAGTGCTGTTTTGCCAGGGGCTTGCTGGCTATATTAAATGATAGGTACAGAAACAACCAGAAATTGTGTGAACAAGAGGCCCGTCAATGGCACGTCAGGGCCGGATTATCACCAGATCAGAAAGTAGCGTTTTCAGATGTTGAAAAATTTGAGAGGCTAATGGGTATTAAAATTATCGTCTTGTACCGGGAACTAACCACTACCGCTCTATTAAAATTTGAAGTGTCCCGTGCCAGAAAACCAAAGACACCATTCCTGTTTTTGCACAATGAGGACTATTACTGTATTTTGAATCTAAAAGGATTTCTGGGTTTTGCCTATATCTGTGATTTCAGCTACACGGGATAATCTTGTAGCGGTCAGGGGCTGCTAAGATTCACACTGCCAAAGATGACGGTGATTTATTTATTTTAATAGCAGAGATCCCAGGAACGTCCCCAGCCTTGGATCGACCCACACACACTCACCACAGAGACAATAAAGCACACTGGGAATGGCAAACAATTACAAATATAATGACCCGAAATAAGTAATGAAAACAGTAATACCACCCCTGACCCCTTCGGCGATATTACACATAAACAAAATAAACACAAACACCACACAGCAAATTCCATATATACGAAACAGGTTGAAAGACGAATAGTGACCAAGTTAAGTCCAGCGATCTGTATGTTGAAATGGAGAAGGGAAAATACAGTGCTACCGGTAGTTACTGATGAGGTTGATGGTTGATGGTTGATTCGGGAGCGCTCCACTCTTCCGGAAAACCCAAAAATCCAACACAGCTCTCAGTGCACAGGTAGACAGACAATCCAGACCCCAACAAACGAATACAGTCCAAGACAAAATGATCAGAGTTCAAATAACAGCAGGAGAAACGACAAATAACCGCAACAAACAAAACTTTTCTTCCTCTTTGCCCTCTACCCTCCTTTTAACTGCCTGTGGCTACCTTTGACCCCAGTAGCCCCAGCAGGGACTGCTGGGAGATGCAGTTCTTAAGTAGCACTGCTACAATCCCCACCCCCAGGCCGTGGTGTACGGCCGAACCAAGGCTTGAGATTGGAGATGTTTACAGTGTCTATTTTCTTAGTCCCTGGCAATCCCCACTCTATTGCGTAGGTCACTGGTCCCTTCTTTTGGACAACCATAGCCGGGCCGAACCACTTAGGAGCCAGTTTAGCAGTGAATTTCTCAGAGGCTTTGGAGAGGGGATGAGTCCTGATCCAGACTTTCTCCCCAACCGAGAATTGCACAAGCTTATGTCTCTGGTTGTACGATTGAGATTGTCTGGACTGGGACCTCACCATCCTCTCTTTTACCTGTTGTGTGATGTGTTGGATACTTTGCAAGTGATTGTGTAGTGATGTGTCTGGTTTAGGTGGGTTGAGTTCAATGATCCTTTCTAGTGGACCATTTATCTGTCTGCCTAAAGCTAACAATGCAGGGGTTTCACCTGTAATCTCGTGCACCGCCGTGTTCAATGCGAACCGCAGCTCAGGCAGCCATTTTGTCCAATCCTGATGGTGGTCTCCGACGAAGGATGCTATCATGGTCTTCAGGGTCCAATTCACCCGCTCAGTGCGATTTGATTGGGGATGGTATGCTGTCGTTTTCAGGTGAACCACCCCCCATTGTTTCCACAACTCTTCGGCCTCTGAGCCGGTAAACTGCGGGCCCCGATCTGTGATGATGTTCTTCGGCACCCCCCATCGGGTAAATATCTCATCCTTCAGGGTGGAACATATCTTCTTGGCGGTGGCATTAGCCAAAGGGAATAGCTCCACCCAGCGAGTAAAATAGTCCACAACCACCATCAGGTAGGTCTTCCGGTCCTTGCTAGTAGGAAATGGTCCCATTAGGTCCACGCCTAGGCTTTCCCCCGGGGTAGTGACGGTTACTGGCTGAAGCTGGCCCGAGGGGAGACCAGGTGGGGTTTTGTATTGCTGACAGGTGGTACAAGTCTGGACATGGGACCAGACGTATTTGCGTACAGTCGGCCACCATGCCACCTCCAAGATCTTAAACTGTCTTAGTACGTCCAAGGTGACCACCAATCGGGCTATCATGATAATACTGTAGGAACTTGGGCACATATGTCTCGGGCACTACCAACTGATAATGGTAACCCCAATCTTTTGTTGGAACGCAGCGATAGAGTGCCCCTTGAAGTTCCCTATAATGTATGCGGTCAGGCCTCCCCCCCGAGCCCTCTCTCAACCCCTGACATACAGGACTGGCTGCTTGAGATTGAACGATTTCCTGCATGTTCAGGGGAAGATCAGGCCAAGGGTTAGAGACCGATACCGCACATACCACTGGCGCGGGCTCGTGAACCCGTGATAAGGCATCAGGCACAACGTTAGCACAACCCTTCCGATAGCACACCCTGAACGTGAACTGTTGGAGGCGCAATACCCACCTTGTTAGCCTAGATGTGGTCTTCGGGCAATTGAATGCCCAGGTCAGAGCCCTATGGTCAGTGTAGACTTCAAACGATGTTCCCTCCAGGAAGTGCCGCCACTTTTCCACGGCCCACACGACAGCGAGGCATTCCTTCTCGGTGGTGGAATAATTATACTCGGCGCCCTTTAGTGACTATGAAGCATAGGCCACCACTCTTTCCTCTCCTTGGCAAATTTGGGATAGAACGGCGCCGAGCCCGAGGTCACTTGCGTCAGTGTGGACCTGAAAGGTTAATGAAGGATCAGGCTGTGCCAGGACTGGTGGCGATATCAGGGCCTGTTTGAGTCTTTCAAAAGAGTCCTGGCACGTTGGTGACCACTCCCAGGGGGATCCCTTCCTCAGCAACTGGAACAAAGGGGCAGCGATGTCGGCAAACCCATGCACAAATTTGTGGAACCACCCAGCCATCCCCAGGAAGCGCTGGAGACTTTTTACCTCCTGGGGCGCTGGGTAGTCCAAGATGGACTTAATTTTCTTTGGGTCCACTCGGACCCCGTCTGCTGACACCACATGGCTGAGGAAGTTCAGATGGTCTTGCTGAAATCTACACTTCTTGATGTTGAGGGTGAGATGAGCCTTATGCAGTTTCTGGAAGATGTGGTCGAGGTCCTTTAGATGTTGTTGGACAGATGGGGAGAATACAATGATGTCATCAATATAAACAAAACAGGTCTTCCCAATGAGTCCCCGGAGAACCTGCTCCATTAGCCGTTGGAATGACGCCCCAGCGTTTTTCAGTCCAAAGGGCATCACCCGAAACTGGAACAACCCCTCCGGGGTGATGACGGCCATCTTTTCCATGCTACTCTTCCCCATCCTCACCTGCCAATACCCTGACTTCAAATCAAGGGTGCTGAACACTGCTGCCCCATGCAAAGACTCCAAGATGTCATGAATGAGTGGCATGGGGTAAGCGTCATCCAAGGTCTTCTTGTTCAGCTCCCGATAGTCCACACAGAATCGGTAGGTCCCGTCGGCCTTCTGAGCGAGCACCGCAGGGCTAGCCCAAGGCGAGGTGGAAGGCTCGATGACCCCCTCTGCCAACATCTGGTCAACCCACTCCTTGATTATTCCTCTTTTCAGAGGCGACACTCTGTAGGCTCTGTGCCGAACAGAGACAGGGTCGACTGTGTGAATGTGATGACACACCACCTCAGTCCGACCCAATCTGTCCGTCCACACCGAGTGCCACCTCCTAAGCAGTGGCTGAACGAGCTCCGGCTGTTCAAGAATAGCCTTCTCTACTGGGCTGGGCTCATCCACCAACTGCGCGAGATGATAACACAAGTTAGGCCAAACCAGATTGCTTTGAGCCTTCGTCCCAAACCGATGGACTTCACCCCCCGGCAACTCATACTCCAGCCGCGACAGATGGATAGTCAGACCTACCGACACAAGAGAGTCCATTCCCAGTAATAAGGGCATCGACAGGTGGTCATCTTCCAGGATGTAAACCTCTGTCTCCCAGTGTGTCTCATGTAAGCAGAGCCTCATAGGAACCCTGCCCCTGGCCCCGTGCGCCCTTCCATCCACAAGAAAGAATTTTACTTTTGCACTTCCCCTTAACTGCTCATGAGGCACTTTAAGCTTTTCCCACAAGCTGTACTTCATAAGGGTATAAGTGCTCCCTGTATCTACGACCGCCTCTCCAGTGACACCTCGCACTTGTATGGGCAGCACTAAGAGGGGCAAGGTGGCTTGCACCAGGGTGAGATCGGCACGGGGATCCACTGGGGCTTTTCCTCGTGGTTTGGGACAGGGGACATCCCGAGACGGGGGACCCTTTCGAGACCCATTAATCCCGATAGCCGCCCAGTCCCTTTCCACTCGGGACCCCACCTTCACCAACTCATCAACCGACTTCACGACCCCCCTCAGAGTAGCCGCCACCCGAGGGTCACAAGCGTCAAGGACACGTCGCAGTATCTCTTCCTCACGCATGTCAGATCGCCACTTAAGGCACAACGCACGGAACTCAAAGACAAAGTCCCTGAGACTCTGCGATGGCTTTTGTACAAAGGTCCGGAGCTTTTCTTCCAACAGCACCTGGTATTCATCTGAGAGGAATGCTTTCAGGAAGGCAGCGCGAAACTCCGCCCAGGTGTTACACTTGTGCCGCTCAGCAAACCACCAAGAGCGCGCCAGCCCGCTGAGTGCCGTGTTCAGGAATCCCCGCAGCTCGGCTCCACTCAGAGGATGCAGTTCCACGAACAAGTCGACCTCCTCCACAAAGTCGACAATGCCCGTGGGTGCACACTGAGGGGCCAGCTTAGGGAACTCCATCCGCGGCATCGCAACGGACAAGGACGACTGTCCCCAGTTGATCCCCACTCACGCTAAAGGAGCCGACTGCCCCAGTGGCTGCGTGACGGCATGCCAGCTATCCTGCACCTGCCTCCTGATCTCCTCCCTCATATTGGCTTCCAGGCGCTGCACACACTTCGCGAAGGACTGCTCCAGACGCTGCACCCTCACAACCGCCTCACCGGAAACTCGGGCGGCCGTGGCATCGATGAGATCATGAATGGTTTCATCATGGTTGAGAAAACTGCCGGCGATGTGATCCACCCGCGTCTCTAGCTGTTCTAGGCGCAACGTCAGGTCATGCAGAAGCCGTCCCTCATCCGTCTCGGGCTGCTCCGGACTGGAGACACACAGGGAATCCAGCAGGCTCAATTCTTCCTCAGGGGCTCTGACCGTAACGTGACGTGGCCTAGGCTGCGGACGTACGTCCACCAGCGGTCCACTCAGTTCAAGCTCCTCGCCCTGCACTGCGCTTACAACAGACATGCTTCTGTCGGATGTGTATGTAAAGTCGGTCAGAAGGGAACGTAATTAACCTGGCTCCTACCCGGCTCGCCAAAATCTGTAGTGGTCAGGGGCCGCTAAGATTCACACCGCCAAAGATGACAGTGATTTATTTATTTTAATAGCAGAGATCCCAGGAACGTCCCCAGCCTTGGATCGACCCACACACACTCACCACAGAGACAATAAAGCACACTGGGAATGGCAAACAATTACAAATATAATGACCCGAAATAAGTAATGAAAACAGTAATACCACCCCTGACCCCTTCGGCGATATTACACATAAACAAAATAAACACAAACACCACACAGCAAAGTCCATATATACGAAACAGGTTGAAAGACGAATAGTGACCAAGTTAAGTCCAGCGATCTGTATGTTGAAATGGAGAAGGGAAAATACAGTCCTACCGGTAGTTACTGATGAGGTTGATGGTTGATGGTTGATTCGGGAGCGCTCCACTCTTCCGGAAAACCCAAAAATCCAACATAGCTCTCAGTGCACAGGTAGACAGACAATCCAGACCCCAACAAACGAATACAGTCCAAGACACAATGATCACAGTTCAAATAACAGCAGGAGAGACGACAAATAACCGCAACAAACAAAACAAACCAAACTTTTCTTCCTCTTTGCCCTCTACCCTCCTTTTAACTGCCTGTGGCTACCTTTGACCCCAGCAGCCCCAGCAGGGACTGCTGGGAGATGCAGTTCTTAAGTAGCACTGCTACAATCTATCCCGTCACAACATCGCTGTGACCATCACTGTGACGTCTGTTTATCTACAGACTGCCAATGGGTTGATGGTGAGGCTTTTCGATGCCACGATTGCAATCGTTTTTGCCGATCAAGGTTTTGCTTGGAGCTCCACAAAACGCATAAATTTAATGAAAAGACGCGTCAATCTGAAAGCATCTGTGACGTCCTTAAAGTCTGCGCTCTCTGTTACGAGAGATACACTGTGAAAGCCGAGTCAAAACCTCACAAGTGTCGCCCCAGACATTGTTGCATTTGTAGAGTTGTAATGAAAGAGTCGGATGAAAATCATCAGTGTTTTATTCAAAGCTTACCGCAAAGACCGGTCCACGAAAAGTACGTGTTCGATTTTGAGTGCCGTCAAGATGGTGGAACCCACATCCCAACTTACATTCACTGCATGCATTGGAACAGTAAATCGTGGAGTCGGGTCAGTGAGGACTGCGTAGCAAAGTTCTTCGACAGATATCGACGCCCGAAATACCAAGATTACACGTTCATAGCTCACAATTCTAAGGGGTATGACGGCTATTTCTTAATGAAATATCTCGTCAAGAGCGGTCAAACTCCATTTGTTACATCTCAGGAATGTAAACTAATGTGTTTTATAGAAGAAGGTTATGACTTGAGATTTATCGACTCGTTGAATTTCTTACCTATGAAATTGAGCAGTATGCCAAAAGCCATGGGATTCCAGGCTCAAAAAGGGTACTTTCCCCATTTCTTTAACACCGCTGAAAATCAAAATTACATCGGGCCGTACCCAGATCCTAAATATTACAGCATTCAACACATGATGAGCAAGGAAAGAGAGTAATTTTTGTCTTGGTACGAATCGATTAAAAGCGAAACCTTCAACTTTAAAAAAGAAATGGCTTACTATTGCAGAAACGACATTGTTATTTTGAGAACAGCTTGCATGAAATTTAGAGAGGAAGTGCTCAGGATCGGTAATATTCATCCTTTTCAGTGTATGACCCTAGCTTCTCTCTGCCTGTCCATGTACCGACAAAATTGCATGCCTAATTAATCAATTGGAATAATTCCGACTGATAATTACAAAAGCACCCACAAAGATTATTCTAGTGCTTCTATTCAGTGGTTGATGTTTCTTTGCGAGAAGGAAAAAATAAACACTTGGCATGCCCTGAATCACAGTGAAGTAAAGACGGGATCATTTTATCTATATGGTTACGCCGAAATTCAGGGTGTACCGACGGCCTTTGAGTTTTCTGGCTGCTTTTATCACAGTTGTCCAAAGTGCTATGATGCACAAGCCAAACATCCTCTCATGGGTACGTCTTATGCCAAATGACTTTGTCAGCGACAAAATCGCTGAAGTGCAGTGGAGGTGTGCGGATGACAAATACGTTATACCTGGCCCAGTCAATGTGGTGATAGCCGCTTTCACAACGGCCTATGCCCACCTAGAACTGTACGATTTGTTGGATCATTTAGGGCCGAGGATTCTGTATCTTCACAAAATTGCCTGGCCAGTACACACTGCTGCTCGGTGACTATTTAGGTGAACTCACCAGCGAACTAGATCCTAATGACTTCATAGAAGAATTTGTTTCTGGGGGGCCAAAAACGTACGCGTACAAAATGTTCAAAGGCAAGGTCTGTATGAAGGTTAAGGGCATTACTCTCAATCATGAAATGGTTCGATCGGTAAACCTATACTCGTTAATGGATCTAGTACATAGTTTTGTAAATCATGATCTCGCGAAAGAAATAACGGTTCATGGCACACAGATTCATAGGAACAAAAAGAATCTGATGCTGCAAAATTGTCCACTCAGAAAAAGGTTCAGAGTGGTGTACAACAAAAGCATTCTATTGCCTGATTTCACAACTCTCCCCTATGGATACTAAAGAGGGTTTTGATGTTAGACTTCAGCATCCGTTCTCAAAAATAGTCTCTGGACCATCCTGTTCAGGCAAATCACATTACGTGAAAAAGCTTTTGGAGCACATGGACCATGTGCTTTCTCGCCACCCTGACAATATAGTCTGGTTTTATAGTTACTGGCAGCCTCTGTACGACGAACTGTTAGTATGATTTCCAAAAACAAAATTTTTGGAGGGTTTACCTTCTTCCTTAAACGACAATGAACTACTGTCGCCTGACAGAGTTACCTTGGTGATCGTCAACGATTTGATGGAACAGGTGAGCCATAGCGAAGAGATAGAGAGGGCCTTCACAAAATATACTCATCACAGGAATTTGTCCATCATTTACTTGGTCCAAAATTTATTTTTTCAAGGCAAGAAAAGTAGAATGATAAATCTGAATGCCAATCACATCACCCTATTTAAAACCCCTCGAGATAAGCTTCAAATCACCAATTTAGGGCGTCAAATGTACCCTGGGAGGGTTAAATTTTTCTTGGAGGCCTTTGAGGACTCTACAAGGGCCCCTTACGGTTATCTGTTGGTGGATCTGAAAGCCCATATGGCTGATGAATTTCGTTTACGTACAAAATTGTTTCCTCCCGACTGGCCTACAGTGTACGTCATGAAAAGATAAAGACGTGCGATTTTCCAAGTATTTGAGAAAGAGCCGGCAAGTTGTACAGAATAAAAAGAAATCTCCCTCTGCTCAAGACCTTGCATAGGGTTTCCTGCCACCGAAGAAAAGCGGTGGTGAGCGAGGCTCCAGACGATTTAATTTACGCTCTGGTGGAAATAGCTCTCAATACCGTAAAGGGCAATGTACCACTGACTCCCAGACAGTTCAAGCTGCTGAAGAAGCATTGTTGTGCCATTAAAAAACTCAGCGATAAAAAACTTACCATTAAAAAGAAAAAAGCCATTTTAAATCAGATAGGAGGGTTTCTCGGAGCCCTATTAAGCATGGCCATTCCTTTCATTACTAGTTTAATAGGTTCAAGAGTATAAATATGGAATACGCGCAAGATGTACCTGTTACCTCAACAACAAATGGCTCAACTGCAACAGAAAGCCCCAGCTTCCAACGACCTTTTAAGCTCTACAGAAAGTGAACTGGATAAACAAATGAAATTCATACTCGAACATAGTGACTTGAGCGCCAATGCAAAAGTAAAACTTTATACGACCGTCTTGCAAAGATACCTTACCTTTGTGAAAAAAGCGGATAAAGAAACCGGGTCTCTGACGCTATTGCTGCCTGCAGAGAGCAAGGAGGAACCGCCGGGTGAAATCAAAGAGTCTCCTAGTACCCCAGAAGATCGGGTGTACGATGAGATTTTGAAAAGTGCGCCGGGTTAATCAAAGAAATATACAAAATTTATTTTACAGAAAATGTCACATAACACTAATACAACCTACTGGAATGGCTTGGGAGAGTTTGTGTTTCATGGCGAACCATTAGCCGGTACGAATATGTTTGATCTAATGCGGAATTTGACCACCCGTCACAACATACCATCCTATGGGAGACCTAGGGGGTGGAAAGAATTTGTCAAGGCCATGGCCGGTTTGAACATTTCGGCATCCACCGTGCCAAACGGCAACATGAGAGAGCTTCTGGAGAGCTTCAAACCTTCTGCCCTGGACGGGTCGCTGCCACTGCTTCTGATATACCTGTTGGCAAGAAAACCAGATCTCGAAAAAAGAATGAATGGACTCCTTATTGAAATGTAATTATATTTTTGTTTAATAAAATATTACATTTGATTACACAGCCTGCCTATTCTTTATTAAGATAATTACAGGTCATAGAACTTTGCATATAGGGGAGATCCTGAAAACCTCTAGAACTGTTCTTAGACAAGGTGCTGACAAATTTTTGAACCATATAATCGTTCTTGGTGACTTCTTTAAAATACAGGTTCATAACATCTTTATAAGGGCGTCCTTTTCCTCTGTGATACAGGAAAAAAATACAGTGTTGCCCACAGACGGTGGAAAACCAGCTTTGAAGCTGTCCGGTATGGTGAATAATTTCTTTACAGTTTGTTTAAAAAGCTGTATATTTCCTCATTAAAATAGATAAAGTCTGGTGGGGCGCCATAGGAATCAAAAAATTCTCCAGTTCCATCTTCTCTGAGATGTATTGTCAACCAGTGTTCTCCGGGTTGATTTTGATGATGAGTATTGACAATGATCATGGCCCGGGAGATCCGTAAGTATTTTTTCAGGCAGTTCGTCGCATGGCAACACTCCGTAAAACAGATTTTCTGTGTACGGGTTGCAGGACATGAGTTAGGAGATCTGCAGGGTGTTCATGCTTTTTAGTAGTCATAAAGTATGTTTCTTCTCTGGTTTATTTCAATAATGTTGTCAAAGATGGCATAGACTATTAGATTCACAGTATGGGGAAGGGGCTGCCGAAAGCAAATTTCAAATCTCATGTTCCTGGTTTTCACCAATGAGAAATGGTCTCCGCATTCTTGATCAGGCATCAAATCAAAGGCAAACAGGGTGTATTCCTCGGGAGAAGTCAGTACGGCTGATGGCTAGAGGCAGGTCTTTCAAATGCTTTCCGGAGGACAACACAAGGTTGTAATATTCTCGAGTTGTGTTGTCATTAGCAAAATTGGGTTGAAATGGCTTGGCAGTAATCTGCTCTCCATCCAAATACAAGGCCAGGAACTCCACATTGTTATGCTTGAAATTGAAGAGGTTTCTGACGTAATCCCCTAAAAAGGCATCAATCATGCCTATGACCACGTACTTGCCTATGACCATGCCTATGACCACGTACATACCCGGCTGGCATACTGAGAACTTTCATATTCACTCTTTCCACGGGGTACTTGGCATTGGTGGATGTGAGAGCATGGGCATGCCCCAATTTCACCACCGCTGACACTTTAACGTTCTTGACAAAAAGAGTGGCAGATAAAATGTTTACTTTGTAACACTCGGCATCTCCGGACATCAGGCAGAAATCATTTTTGCTCTGCACCATTTTAATTCTGATGTCCACACCGTTTAGAATTAATTTTTCTTGAAAAAATAGGTCGGAATGAATATGTCCGAGGAGTTCTACCGTTTTACCCTGGGCTGTATAACCGTTCCTTTTTTTGAATCCCTCATTCGGACCGTCCAAGGCCATGTTTTAATGTTCATTGGCCGTGTCTTTGTAAAAAAGACCCGCCGCAAATTGGGACTTGAGAGTTTCATTGCTGTAATTTAGCAGTCCCTTGAAAAAGGCCCTGTATGGGTAACGGCTGGAACTCTGTGATATTAAGCGATCTCCCAGGGTTACATCCGCTTGTGAAAATAAACTGGCTATCGGATAATTATCAAAGGCTACCTTGGCCACGAGTGCTTGATTAGTTCCATCGGCCTTGACGATTTTGCATCTGACGTGTAGAAGCGTGTTATTCAGGTCCAAGTAGTCACCATTCCCAGTAATCAGAAACTCCAGCGCCGTGACTTTAAATAGAGCTGAGAGAAGAGGTACCTCAACGTAGATGCTTTTTTCTACGCTAGTCTGAGTATAGGGCGCCCTAAACAAATCCAGTTTGGATTTCACACACTCCTGAGACATTCGATGAACGAAAGACATCTTGAGTTAAAAAATGTATTTTGATTTCTTTTTTCTGCGGGCGCCAGACTTATCCTTGTGGCGGAGAGAAGAAAATGAAATAAAAGCTGAACGGCACGTCTTTTTGATGCTCGCTCCTGCGCGTGACCCAGGAGGTCTCTTACGCTTAGCTTTCCTCATCACCATCAGCCCCGATCCCCCTTGATTTTCTTCGCTTCCTCGAGTCATAGCTCCGGACATGGCCCCAGCCACCTCGTCTTTGACAATATTCTTAGTGGCTGATTTAATGTGTGGTTTGGCAATTTCGAATCCTCTTTTCAAGAGAGGCAATGCTCTTTTAAACAGACCACAAAATATTCCGCCGATCCCAGAACCGTACATCACGGGGGCCCCAGAGAACCCGGGGATGCCGTTGCCTGCTTGGGATTCATAATAATGCACGTAAGGGCTAGGGTCCTGATAAGATCTCATCTCTGTATTAGTCGTGTATACACCACTTAGACGGTCTGAAATGTAACTTGACTATGACCTTGCCAAACTGAAATGGAACTGCTTTGTTCTGATCCGTCTTTATTTCTATGGTCAAAGTATCAGACTGAGTCTTGCTGACTGGAGCGTAGTGCGGCGTGTCATAGGTGATTGTGGTAATCTTATTATCTCATCCTCAATATGTACGCATCTCAAGAGAAGGATGTAGCTGTCTCCGACTCTTTGGCGAGACACAATGTCGCTGTAGATGTACAAGGTATAAAACCCCATTCTGATATCCGCAGGGTAAGGAGCCTCATTCACAAGGCCTATGGTCATGTCAGAATGAGCTCCAATAATCATCCCCAACTGCCCCCTGACATGAAGAGTTTCATCCTTCATAGTGTTTATGACGTAGAATCTTTGCTCCAGAGCGCTGTAGCGGAATCTCATGGTGTTTTCCGGTATCATAGTGACTGCTGAACCAGCCTCGACGGCTTTTGGTACTTTCGTCACAACTTCATTCATCTTGGATGTAACTTTCTCGAGGCTAGAGTAATAGCCTGCAGGAATAGTATAAAATCTGGTTATTCGCGGGGACACAACGATAAAGTCATTATCTGGTTTGTCTAGGGTGTTCCAGGTGTGCGGATACTGAATTTCGGCCAATCCAACTTCCCAGAGGCCCTGTAGTTTGTCATGCTTGGGTCACAGATTTGCACAGAGACACAGGAGGTTGTAGAAAAAAACAGGAACTTTACTCAAAACACTGCAAACAAACATTTGTCTCTTTTCAAAACTTTAAATGTGCTCTATGACAAATCATAGATGACAGTTCCGCCAGGAGCAGGGAATGTCAGAGAGAGAGAGAGAGAAAGAGAGAGAAGCAAACAATCAATTCCAAAACTGACAGGCACTATACAAGGCTTTTAAGTAAGCGGAGTACCGCACGAGAGGTTTATCACGCATTATAGCGCAAGTAAGAAGGGTAAGGAGCAATGTGAAGGTAGACTGTCAGCTGTTTCATGGGTTTTCCCAGGGGCGTCTGTGTCCTCTGAGGGTGCAATCAGCCCTCCAGCTTACAAGTTCGATTGGGGAGGCTAATTTGATGGTAAAATTGGCAATGGTATTATTAGTGAAAACATCCCTGGAAGAATTGCTGGGAAGAACAACATAAAAGCTTTTTCTCTCCATTGTAAACACACAGTTAATGAAATACTATTTTTGATTCTCAGTATTTAACGTCTTGCGCATAGCTTTCAGGGATCCAACTGTTAAACTTGTCAGGCCATCCGAGCCATTTCACCAAAATATGCTTTTTTCTATTGATATTTTTTTTCGCCAAAATCTTTTCAATCCTGAAGACATCTGTACCTCGAATCTTTTGTAACTCTGCGTCGTAAAAGGATCCTATAATGTCTTCATTGTTATAATCTTTGAGCTTGTAGACAGGCGGATCCCTCAGGACTAGTTCAGAAACTGTAAATATTTCGTCTGAAAATGTTTGTTCATATCCCTTTGTAAAAGAATTCTGGGATTTTGACACTCTCATCGTATCTCCGACTTTGAATTTATATTTTGGGGGGCTTATGGGTTTAGTTAGGTCATATAATGTTTTAAAGACTTTCCAAGAATTGGAACTATTCACCTCGGCAGGGGCCATTTTTATGTCGCGGTGATAACTCAGATTATAAGATTTCACCAAATCCTGTAGCACTTGCAGATAGAACTGGGTATTGCGGGAGCTGAAACAACACCACATTTTGGTCTTCAGAGTTTGGTTGAATCTCTCAACCACCAAGGCCTTTAATTCACTAGCAGTGGTAGAATGTTTTATCCCGTGTTTATTTAGCAAGCTTTGAAATTCTCGATTGAGAAACTCTTTACCGCTATCTGTTTGAAGTTTGACGGGAACTCTACCTTCCTCCAAAATTTCTCGAAAAACCCTTGTCACTTCTTTACCTGTTTTGTTTTTCAGAACCCGGATCCAGGCATATTTAGAAAGAATATGTGTACAACTCAATAAATACTTGTAACCTTGGTTATAGGTGGCCAGGTTTGTCATATCCGCAAGATTGATCTGCCATTGCCCGTCTATATTGGAAACATACACCTTATTCCTTTTAAAATGGATTCTGGTTTATGTATCCTGTAGGTGTATTGCCCCGATAACCACTTGGACACCTCTTGGTCCCTAATATTGTGATATGATTGCAAGAGAGCTCTTTCAAGGATTTTTTACCCCCCAAGGATTCCATGTTCTCAGAGTTATAATATGTTTTTTCCAAGACCTGCTCCATCGCCAGTGATAAAACAGACACTGACACAACTTATCAACTTAGAAAACATTTATTTAGTAGTCTGAGTTGCTCAGACTAGTACAGTCTCAAGTTCAGAAATACCAACAAGTTCTGCCACATCAGCATATTCCAGGGTCCTACACGGTAGGCGCTATCAGGTTCACTGAGGCAGGAATGTCTTGTCTGGCTGGGATGGTCTATCTCGCAGCCTTGACATTCTATTTTCTGGTCCTGGTAGACAATAATGTCCAGCAGAGACGTCAACAGCCTTTTAACAAGTTGCTGGGCCTTTTTCAAGGTTTCAGGCATCACACCATCAGGGCAATTCTTATCTGTCTCAAAAAGTCCGATCGACATCGGTTCCTGTGGAACTTGTCTGTTCACCCACGGCTGTCCTGGAGCTAGGTAAGAGGTATCCGTCTGATCACCATTAGCGGAGACAGGGATAGACATCACCGGTCCTGGAGACTGGAATAGATTGTCTGCCTCAATGTCGCTAGACCAGAAACTGTAATCAGGCTGTACACTAAAAAACAGCGGGTCAGATTCTTGGTTGTCCTGAATGCAGTCAATCTCGAACTCCCTGTCCGAGTTATAGAGTTGGTAAGATTCAGGCTTTGGAGCCTCAGGCGGGACCCCTGATATTGTTATGCCGACATCCGTCATTTCAGAGTCTGTACCAGCCAATATGCAGAGAGCTTTAAAAGCTTCAACAAGTTCTAAAATTGCAGGGCCCTCAATCTGGGCCCGGTTGATAACAGGCTGAGTATTTATTGTAAAAGGGAGGGGCGTGGCATGGAATAAAGATGGGGTTTCCATTTCGTCATTGCTTGATTCTATCGATGTTTCAGACAACTTAGTCCGTTACTCGTCCGCCACTTCAACTTTCAGAAATTCATGCCTTGAATACTTCAGGCATCAGGTTGTTTTCGTTATCTTCATCGCCTGATTCTGCCCATGTTTCGCACGACTTAGTCCGATCTTTGTCTGCCGCTTCAGCTTCAAGAAACTCGGGCAACAAATGTCTTTTAACACCTTTTAGCCGGTCATTCAAATAGACCCTGCGGATCTGACGCTTCACTGGGCCATTGGTAATAGAATTCATTTCTTCACAGAGTCTTTAGAGCCGAAGAAGATGAACCACTTTTTTATACACAACTTTCAGAAGGGAGGGGACTTATTTGAAAGTGTTCTTTTCACCTGACATGTCGATCAGGCCTTGGGGTCATGGAAAGGTCATTCTTTTGATATAAAGGGCCTTGGGAGAAGGGGCAGGGAGGGGATTGCCAGCCAACAAACAGGTGTTGACAGACCCGGGGACAATGCAGAGGCAGCATCCGTCAAACTACTCTTGACACAAGGTCTGAGCCAATCAGGCGGTTGGGGATGGATTAAGGTGGGACCGACACCCATCAAAACTGCTCTTGACACAAAGTAGGGCCAATCCCAGGGGTGGGATTAAGGTGGGGTTGGGGTCGGGGACAGGTTGTATTTCACCAATCAGCTGACAGGGGGTGGGGCGCATCATTTAAATCCACCAATCAGATGAAAGGGGGTGGGGCAATCAAATTTTCAATCATCTTTGATTGAAATTTTGACAGAAGGTGTCTGACATAATACTACTGACACCTCAGCACCACACCAGTTTCGATCCCCAACAGACCCGACCCTATTGAGTCTCCAACGGTTTCGACTCTTCTGGGGATGGGGTTCCTGAGGGCTTTCCCCCATCCCCTTCATGATGCAAGCAGCCTTCGTATGGGCGGCTGCAGCAGAGCTACTCCCACGGAGAGCAAAAAGGAGTCTTTTCTGTAGTCTCGGAGTTTTGTGAAGTTTTTTTTACGGTGGCTGGAGTGCCAATCCTGCCACTAACCCAAATGATTTCCCTGCAAATTGGAGGACCGCTTGCAGTTTAACGTCAAACCCAGGACATCAAACTCATGATGCTTTATCCATGCACAATTTGTTGCATCACCTGCTAAAGGCCATGTCCTATTAAAATGCAAACCTATATCCATGGATGACCTTCAGGCATTTCAGATGCTTCACAATGGTTAAGTCACCTTAGAACAGGAAATCCATATTACTAACCGAGAATGCTACACCGGATGATGGACGCAGGCACATCCGGCCATGGGCCGTAGCTGCAAAAAGACGTACTGCGCAGGTGCAAAAAGAGTCCGCGAGAGTCGGCTGAGGAGCCGAGAAAGGCGGACAAAAGAGGGCGACAAAGGCGGATGAGGGGCCGCGAGAGGCGGACAAGACCACAGAAAAAAGGAGTGAGCACATACAAAAAGGAGTCACAGAAATGAGTCGCAACAAGCACCAAAACAAGGAAAAGGCACATAAAAAAGTAGTCAAACGCGGGCAAAGCACGAAACACATTGCACACGAAACTAAACACACCAAAAAAAAGAACAGACGAGCGCACAACAGCAAGGCACGACCACACACCCCCCACCCTACAGGCACGGGACGGGATGGGACACACACCAAGAAGGGGATTCAACAAGCCCATGGAAGACAAAAAAAAAGAACACAAAACCACCCCACAGACCCTACAAGCAAGGGACGGGACACACACAAAGAGGGGGATTCAAACAAGACACAGGAACACAAAAAGAAAGAAGACGCTCGCGCAACAACAATCCCCCCCACACATCCATAAGAAGTGACACCCAAAGCCACATATTCTAAAGTGAACGTCGACACCTTCACACTAGGCAGCATAGGTGTCGGCATAGGTGTCAGCATAGGTGGATGTCCTTTCAATAAAGCACTATTAACCGTTCAACTGCAGAAAAGGATACATATTAACAGTGAGTGCGATCCTCCTTATTACTTATCCATATTTCGCATGCTGAGAAAGAAACAAGTCATGAATACACGGTCACGGGTACAAAACGATTCGGAAAGGATAATGGGAACAAACACACGAACACGAAAGAAACAAGAAAATAGACGGAGGCGCATAAAACGCGCTTCTGAAACACCGGGAGAAAAAATGTCTCGGATCAAAAAACGCAAAGCACAAGTGACACCGTTACAGAGACGTGCCCAAATGGACAGACAGAATGAACGTAGACGTATTCAGCGCGCGTGTCAAAGTGCTGCATCGAAAGAAGCACGATTTCAAACCGAAAGAGCTCGCGTATCAGACATACAAAAAAGGGAGCGAAAAGACAGAATAAATGAATGGAGACATGTACAACGCGCAAATGAACTGACAGAAAAAAAAAAAGCAAGACGCGAAAAGCACAAAGCTCAAATGACCGACATACAAAAACGGACAAGGCTCGATACAAACAATGCACGGCGTAAACTGAAACGGACTTTGCGCAAAGCGGAGGCGAATAAAAAAAAAGAAAAAAATAGCGCGTCACAAATAATGGACATGCAACAAAAAGGCAATCAAACGCAAAAAGCAAAACATGCCCGTCGCGGACATCAACGCCACACACCTATTAAACGCTTACGCCAAATGGCTGAAAACGCCTTCAATAAGGAATCCACTATTGAGGAAAATTCATTGGGATTAATGAATGTCATTTGCAATCATTGTCATTCACTTAACTTCACAGAAGAAACAACTGGCAATTCACATAATGAATTTACACGTTGTTGTCAAAAAGATCAGATTAGACTGCCTCCTTTACATTCATATCCTGAATATCTAAAGAAGCTTCTAACTAACGATGTGCCTGAAAGTAAAAACTTTATGAACTACATTAGATCCTACAATAGTTCATTTGCTTTTGCATCTACCGGAGTACATATCAGGCCACCAAAAGGCAATGGCCCATACTGCTTTTGCATATGTGGACAAATATTGCATCGCATTGGAACAGTGCACCCTGAAACAAATCAACAACGCAAATATGCACAAATCTACATCCTAGATCCAGATGACGCAATCTATCAACGAATGAACCTTCCTGAAAACAAACAATGCACAGAGCTTATAATGAGAAACGTCACTCATGTCATAAACCAGGGGTAGGCAACGTCGGTCCTGGAGTGCCACAGTATGTGCAGGTTTTTGTTCCAACCCAGTTCCTTAACGAGAACTCAATTATTGCTGATGAAGCACATATTGCTTAAGTGACATTTTAATGCTTCATTTTAGTGGTCTCGCTTGTTAAGGTTCTCCAACTTTAATTGCTTATTTCAATCTTAAACTGCTGCATTCAGTGTTTTAATTGCTCCTTATTAGCAATAAGATGTAAAAGACAAAGCAGCAAGCAGTTCTCCAGCTAGCTTTTTTTCAATTACATCTGTGTGTGTTCATCATGCACGGTTTGATTTAATAAAACACTTAATAGAAAAATGTGACAGACTGAAAATGATCTGTTTTAGGCTTCAAATCATTTGGATGATATCCTTGGAAAGGAAAAAAATCTACGATATAAAAGCCTTACATTGCACAGACTAACAAGCCATAAAATTAAATAAGGTCTGAGATTGGCAATGATTGGTTTCTAATTAAGCAATTGGGTTGAATGAAAACCTGTAGCCACTGCGGCTCACCAGGACCGACATTGCCTACCCCTGTTTTACATCTTATTGCTAATAAGGAGCAATTAAAACACTGAATGCAGCAGTTTAAGATTGAAATAAGCAATTAAGGTTGGAGAACCTTAACAAGCGAGACCACTAAAATGAAGCATTAAAATGTCACTTAAGCAATATGTGCTTCATCAGCAATAATTGAGTTCTCGTTAAGGAACTGGGTTGGAACAAAAACCTGCACATACTGTGGCACTCCAGGACCGACGTTGCCTACCCCTGTCATAAACAATCACCCATTAGCTAAGTCTATAAAAATGCTACATGAAGTTAAAAAAGAGGCAAATACAAAAGCAAATGCAGAAGGTATAGCGGCAACTACAATTGCTTTGCTCTTGATAAAGGACAAAGAACAAGATCCAAGACGATACAATCTGCCCGTCGTTAATGAAGTGGCAATTGTCTTTCAAAGTAAAGATGGTGAGCCTCCATTTCACAGAGATATTGTTCTACATTTACGTCCTAATAAAAACAACACACCTACATTCCGAGAGACACAGATCTTTCTAAGCTCTGACAAAGTTGACTCTGATGACGACAATGAACATATAAATTTCCCCTTAGAATATTTGAACACTATTAACCCAGCCGGATTACCACAACACAACCTTGCCCTTAAAAACGGAACAATAATCATGCTATTAAGAAACCTTAACACAAAACAGGGTTTATGCAATGGCACACGGTTAGTCGTCAACACCATGACACGCAATGTTATTCAAGCAACAGTTCTTACAGGATCACATGCTAACAATACTGTTCTCATTCCTAGAATTGACCTTACAAGTTCTGACCTAGAATTACCTTTTACATTGAAACAGCGACAGTTCCCCATTAAATCTGCATTTGCCATGACCATCAACAGATCACAAGGACAAACCATGGACAAGGTTGGCATCTACCTCTCTGAACCCGTTTTTGGACATGGACAACTTTATGTTGCCTTCTCAAGTGATCGACGTTCATCTGACGTTAGACTTAAAATTATAAATGATCCATGCCAAGGAAGACTCATTCAAGGACAAGACACCATCTTTACTACTAATGTTGTATACAAAGAAATATTCCAATAAAACATTAATATATGCCAAACACTCTATTTGTTATTTCTATGCGCATCATCCAAAGCTGCACACTATTCTATATCTAATTCATACATCTCACTCTTTGTCATGTCCCAACGCCAGGGGTTGGCGAGCGAAGCGAGCAGGGGGCAGAGCCCCCTAGTCTGTACAGAAACTCCATGGAGTATTTTTGTTTCTGAAAGATTCCTGAAGATTCAAACCCATCATTAGAAAAAAACAGTAGGAAATGGAACCTGTAAAAGGAAATCTTTTACAAAATATTTTACATTTGGAAGGCCAACATGATTCCCCATTGGACAGACTGGCAGCACTGGCTGTACTCAAATTGCTGGCAGATGTGACAGATGTTTGGCCACCTGGGAGTGCCTTTTCTTTCTGCCAGCAATTGGCACACGCAGCCTCTTTAATTACAAAGCAGCATTAATGACCATGGCAGCCTGCATGGACTCTCCTGTGTAGCTGAGTTAGGAAAAAATTGACATTCTCAACAGGCACTACAAACATTACAGGTTGTCCACTGCGCAATTCTAAAATAAATGCAACAGTCCAGCTCGGAGGGTCACTAATTCATAGAACATACCTGGTTGAAACAGTCAAAAATCAATGAAAGCATTGCTCATTAAAATCATAGCAATTGACCTACAGTACAAGGACAGAAATGGGATTTTTCAGTCATAATGAAAGCCAAACAACCCAATAATCCTTTTTTTCAGGAGGACAATGGCAGAGGTTTTTACAGCTTTAGACAGGAGGACATTTCAGCGGTTTGTGCATTATCTGTGCTGCTTAATCTCATATTTAACTATTACAGTGCCAGTGTAAAGTGCCATTATCCATTTTCATTCATGTTTAATCCAATGCAGTGATTCTTGAAGCATGGTACATAAGTCAGTAATCAGCCCTAAGTGTAGCATTTTGCGAAACAGCAGACAATGTTAATTCCCTGACCACTATCCAGACATAACGCAGTTTGCATTAGGTGCTTTCCTGGCCTTGCTGTAGATCAACATATGGGTCAAAGTCTCTGTTCTTAAAAGTACAGCCATTGTAGGACAAAGTGGCATTGCTCTTTTTTCTAGGTTTTTAGTTGTGTACAAGGCATGCTCTGCCTAAGTAACCAATGTAGCACAGATATAGATGCTGAGAAGGTAGAGTGGTAGGAAGTCAACATTTCTAGACACTTTGAGCTGCTGAACTAAACTAAGATCCTTCTTCGGCTTTACCAGTAGCAACATTTGTTTGACTATCTTTCTACATATCAGTAAGCAGCAATATTAATATTAGTAAGCAGTACGTTCTCTGCAAGTGTTGCAAGACAAAGAGGCACATGAAAGGATATTCATCTCAGGCTTTGTAACTGCAAATTGATGTCTGCAATGCGATCTCTGGGAACACCAAGTACTTATGAGGCTTTGACCTCAGCAGTACATTTGAACTTGTTCTTGATCTTGTTCTTACCTTATCCTCTTTTGTATGTGTGTGCTTACTCTTGTTGTAACTCTTGAGGCTGGACACAATTTGTAATTCCTCCAAAACACTGGAGGATCATAAGCTCTAAGCTCTGCTTGTTGTAAAACTAGTATGTAGATAGTAGAAGCCTAGTTTCTAAAGTAGATTTTCAGTGCATAAACTCTCAGGAAGTCATCTATTACATTAGGAAGGTGCTCATGATGTTGCAGAGGAGAAAACAAAAAGTTTAAAGTTCAAAGTGAGCAGTCAATGGTATATCAACTGATGGAAGCAAGTCCTGCTGATGCAGCAAGTCCTGCACAATTAGTTACAGCAACAGCCTTTAGGACTTGGCCAGGCCACCATCTGTAACATTCTTTTTCAATTGCTTTGGAGCAACTGCTGAAAATGTGGTCCAACATCCCACAGTTGCCAGACTAGAGACTTGGCTTTGCCCTATATGTACAGGTTTAATATGTACAGGCCGTACTATCTGGATGAAAAGTTTTATTTGGTATGTTTCAGAGTTCTATATCTCAGCCCAGGTCACCTAATGACCACATTCTCCCATTTAGTCCAAGCTCCTTGTTTCATCATCTTGACTACCCTGCATGATCTTCCTTCCTCTACTGCTGCTCTTACCTCCTACTGAACTAGCTGTTGTTTCTCTCTTCCCTTGATGGTTCTAGGTCTCAAAAGAACCTGGTCTGGCTTGTCCTCATGTCACCACCCCACCTAGCCTGTTGAACTGCATCCTCTGCCCTACATTTCCTTTCTGTTTTCACTGTTATTCCAAGTTTGGCTGCTTTCAGATCATTTAAGTCCCTGGACTGCATTGCTTTTCTGGTCCTTGTGACCTTGAATTCCTCTTCAATTGACTTCAGAGACAGATGTAATTTGCAATGACTATAAAGAGTGATGCTGCTTAGTCTCTTTGGCAGCCCCAGTCATCTCATGAGGTGGCTGCTTACTTTCCTGAATGTTATGCTGATACAGCTAAGCCTTAAATTTCCCTGGTAATCCAGACTCATCTATGGATTTCAGCCATCTGTCCAACTCTGCACAGTTTACATGCATAGATGCAGCATCCTTCAGTGAGCTGTCAAACACCTTCCCTAAACTCTTAACAGACTTCTCTTAAAGTGTTGGACTCTGTACTTGCTTATCACTTTTCCCTTCCTCATTACAAAAGATCTTGACTTGGACTGCATCTGCGCCCACTGCATTAACTTTTCCATGCCCTGTGGGATCAATTGGGACCCTGTGGTGAAGGCCACATCATCCATAGGTGCTATTATTGGTGGCTGACATTGAGCAGACTTTATCATTCTGGCTTGACAGACTTCACAAACATGTTCATAGCATAGGAGAGCAAGATCAAAGAGAAGGTGCATCCTATGATGATGCCAATCTCTATCTTCTGTCAACTCGATGTAACTGCTCCTGAGGAGACTCTCTTTCTGAAATTGCAGAGAAAGGTCACAACGCAACTTGCCACAAGGCAAAGACAAACAAGTGTACTCCGACAAAAGCAGCGTGCTTCACATGAATCTGGATTGACAACATGCTAATTCACACAACATAAAAACTGTGACAAGATAAATTAGAAATCTCTGGTAAAGAGTGAGCCATGTTTGTTAATGTTAGTTGAATGTCTAACTTTTACAAGACTTTGCCTAAGAGTAATGCAATAGAGGTTTGTGTCATGTCCCATCTTTCAAGCTGAAATATTTATATTGTCAGGCATGTTTGTGTTTAGGGACCGGTTTTGGGGGCTCTTCAGAGACTGCCCTGTCCTGGAGAGGGTGCAATTGCTAACTGCTTCTCTCTTTCTGCTTGTAGAACTGCTGGAGAATGGCCAGAAGACAACAGATGTAACCTCCTGTTCCTATCCTGGCTCTTCTGCAGCTCCCGATACACACAGTAAGGACGAGCCAACCTGGGTGTAGGCACTTACTAATGAACCCCATACTGAATGAGATATTGCCCCTCTACATATGCTCTCATTTACAAGATGGACCCTGAAGGTCCATCCTTATTTGTTGACTTCATTATTCAACCTTCATTTTCTTTGATTTATTAAACTGGGTTTTGTCAAGGAGACACCCCAAATTTTTATCCCATGTTCACACTATATACAGGGAGTACTCGGGTTATGACACAGTTCCATTCCTACGACAGTGATGTAACCCAAATTTTGGTGTAAGTTGAAACACACCCTAGCCTAAGTCACTTACCTATCCTAACACAGTTGTAAAATAATAATCTAGAATATAAAAACACAACTAAGCCGCAGAAAAAGGAAATAATGATATACTGTACTGTACACTGTACTGTAGTAACAGAAAAAAATGACAAAAAATTAATGTAAAAAAATTCCTTATTTCCTGTGGTTGTCTTGCACACTGGAAGGGGCATTGCAAGGTAGGAGAGAGTGACCTATTGGGAGGAGGAAGCTGGAGAGGATTCTACCTGTACTACAGGTGTTTCATCTCGAGAAGCAGCTGATGTAGAGGGTACAGGATCTGTTGCAGGCCTCTCTGCCTTCTTAAAGAATTGTTCCAGGCTATTCTGGAAGGTTGATGACTTCTTATCTTCTAAAATCTGCCTATACTATTGCAAGGCATCCATAGCAGCTCTGTAGACTTTATTGAATCTGTCATAGCTGGGGTCCTCAGCCTGAAATTTTGCCAACCCATCCTCTATCATAGAAAAACCTTCTGCCAAACCCTTGGTGGTAAATCTCTTGGGTTCTGGGGTTTCTGTCTCTTCCTCTTCAATCAGTTTCTTCTCCGGCTGAATGAGGTCCTCAGCAGACAGCTCCTCTTCATGTGATGCCAGTAGCTCTGTAACATCCTCAGCCTCCACATCCAAATTAAGCTGTTTACCCATGGCAACAACCTTCTCTGTTACAGCCTCCACTGACTCCTCAAAGCCATGGAAATCATACACAAACTGGGGGCACAGTTTTTTCCACACACCATTTAAGTTTGTTCACCTCACTTCATCCCAGGCAAAAGCGATGTTTTGTTCAGCATTGTAAATGTTATAAGACTTCCAAAAGTCTTTGACTGTCAGGTTTTTGTCCTTCTCAGTTGCATTACGGGCCATAGCAAATATCCTCCGGAGGTAGTAGGCATTGAAAGAGGCAATGACACCTTGGTACATGGGCTGTAAAAGGGCAGTGGTATTAGGTGGATGGTAAACCACCTTGACATTAGGGTTAAAGTCACTCAAGTTGGCAGGATGACCTGGGGCATTGTCCAGCACTAGTAACACCTTAAAAGGCAGTCCCTTGCTAACACAGTAGTCCTTCACTGCTGGCACAAAATGGCTGGAAAACCACTCCTCAAAAATCTGAAGTGTCACCCATGCCTTCTTGTTAGACCTCCAGACAACAGCCAGTTGACCCTTCCAAATGGCCTTTAGTGCCCTTGGATTCTCTGCCTGATACACCAACAGAGGCTTGAGTTTGAAGTCACCTGCAGCATTCCCTCCAAGAAGCAAAGTCAGTCTCTCCTTGCCAGCTTTATGGCCTGGTGCTGTCTTCTCCTCCTTGGCGATATAGGTCCTGTTAAGCATACGCTTCCAACAAAGGCCTGTCTTGTCAACATTAAACACTTGTTCAGCACAGCAGCCCCCCTCTTTAATTAATTCAGCCAACCAATTAGGAAATGTGCTTGCTGCTTTCTCATCCCCACTAGCAGCTTCACCCTGTACCTTAGGGTTATACAAGTTGGCACAAGCTTTGAAACGCATGAACCAACCCCTGTTAGCCACAAACTCTTCACTTTCACTCCCTTCCCCTTTTTCACTTTTTATTGCCTGAACAATCGTTTAGCCTTCTCCTGAATTAACATTAGACTTACTGGCATACAGTACACCCCCAAAATTCACGGGGGTTACGTTCCTAGAGCACCCGCGAATTGTGAAAAACTGCAACTTTTGGATGTGGTTAAAAAATGCCTTTTAAATGCCTATTTTTACAGTTTTAACCCTAAATACAGTATGCCCCCAAAGCACTTTAATTTCGGTGCAAACTCAGCTTAATACATTAATACATTACCTAAAAAATTACCTTAATACATTACCTAAAAACAGAATGTAAATGTAAAGCCGTCTACTGTACAGTACTTTACTGCTATGTCTCCCGCGGTGCTAGAATGTAAAATACCAATGTTACCGTTATACGTACTATAATTCATGCAAGCGCGTTTTCTTTGGTATGCGCTGTCAATTTCTTTGTTATAAGTAGAGTAAATACATAATAATTTCATTTAATTAAAATACTGTAAAATGTACGGGTACTCACCAATGATGAATGATATTGATGATGATGATGAAGTAGCTTTAAAATTTTAGTAGATTTAAAACTCCTTGGGTGGCGCCTCTTCTTCAGGTGCTTCAGGAGGAGTCGTATCTCTGTATGGGTCTTCTGGTGGGGGTTCGTGCTGGCTTTTCTTTCAGGTTTCAGGAACATTGTGATAGGAAGTTGCTACATTGTCTTCTGTAGCGAACTGCTGGTACAATTTCCGTGCTTTCTCACAGATGATGTTACCGTCTTCCTGCAGTCGGTGATCCACAGTGCCAAGGCAGGTTCCATCCTGACAATATTTTTATTCCTTACTGTCTTTTCTCAGAAACTTACAGATACGGTACTCCAGATCGCTGCTTCGTTCTTCTTTATGTAGCATACGTTGCTTTCATTAATGCCATAGTGGTGTGCTACTGCAGCATAACTTTTCAGTTCCCGGAGCAAATCAATCTTCTCCTGGAGTGTTTTAAACTTTTTCTGGTGCTTAGGCTCAGTTCCCGAAGCCTTAGAAGGTGCAGAACGGTTCGACGACATTGTGTGCGTTTAAAAATAACAAAACAATAACAAAATGGAAAACATGAGGACACACAAAGCAGCAGTCAATCATCAGCAAAGAGAAATGAATAATGCTCTCGGATTAGCTACTTTCGCCATCCCAAACCGCGGTGGTAAACCCACTCACCTGGAGACGCATCACAAAGCAGCAGTCAATCATCAGCAAGGAGAAATAAATAACGCTCTCGGATTGGCTACTTTCACCATCCCAAACCGCGGTGGTAAACCCACTCACCTGGAGACGTGTCACATGGCAGCAGTCAATCAGCAGCAAGGAGAAATGAATAATGCTCTTGGATTGGCTACTTTCGCCATCCCAAACCGTGTTTCCCTCAGCGGTTGCTTCCTGTTCTCTCTACAGCACAGTATTGCCACAAAAAAAGCCATAAAAAATTGTGGCGGATATTTGCGCTTTAAGCTAACAATTAATAGTTAGGTTCTAAGAAAAAATCTGCGAACGACCGAGTCCGCGAACCTTGAACCGTGTCTTTGCAGGGGTCTACTGTACACTGCTGATGCTGGTCTTCCAGCCACAAAATTAGCAATCTTTCCATCTCATTCATTATGCCACTGTGCTGTTTAGTAATCACAGTCGATTTCAAAGGGGCTGATCCTGTTACATGCTCTAGGATATGGTCTTTATCCTTGATAATTGTTGCTACGGTAGAGCAGCTAAGGCTTAGCGCGTGGACAATGTTCTTTGTGGATTCTCCTTTTTCTGATCTGTTTAAAATATCTAATTTCACTTCCATTGTGATGGCTTTCCTCTTCTTCAAAGCACTACCATCTGAAGACTCTGACTTTCGTTTAGAAGCCATGATAAGAGCCAAAAAGTCGCCAGTATACACTTGTGCTGCACTCAACCAAACTACCTGTAGTTCGCCGACTCCCTCACTCATACGCCACGTACTTCTGTCGCGCACAACCAAATTACCTGTAGTTCGCTGACTCCCTCACTCATACGCAGTATACTTTTGCAGCACGCAACCAAACTACTGTAGTTCGCCAACTTCCTCACTCTTACGCCACCCGCACTAGTTCGTCCCTGTAAGTCTAAGTACGATGCTAACAGCGTAATCCGAAACACTCACATCTCAATTTTTTCAAGTTTTTATGGGAGTGAGCGTCGTAAACTTGAAACGTTGTAACCCAAGCACCCCCTGTATTACAATATATACGTATTGTAATATGTAAGTAACTATGTATTATTATATATACCTTAATTACTTTATTTCTTCAATCTTTGTGTTTATCAGTTAGTTGTATTAATTTTCTTTCTTCAAAGAAGTGTGATTCATTCACCACAATACAATTCCTGCTGAATGCTGAATCACAGAAAGGTATCTTCTTATATAATATGGTACCATGACTGTCCGTTTGTCTGTCCAGGATTTTAAATCACCTGCAGCTCACAAACACATATTACTACGAGACCTCTACTGTCCGCTTTGGGGTGATGATTGACCTCCAAGGTCAAAGATCAACACAGGAAGGTCAAGGTCAAAAATCAAATAACCTCTAGCCTGAAATTTGGTACACATATACTACGATGAAACTCTGCACTACAGCTTTATATTAAAAGAGAAGAGTTTTGGAATTATTACTCATATTTTTATTTTATTTTATTGTAGAATCAGCTCTCGGCAGTGGGCAGCATTGCGGCCGTGCGGCTGATGCATATGGGTGTGGAGTATGGTCAAGTCAAGTGTATTCACTGCACATTTTTGTGCAGTACGCTGGTACTGGTGTAAAATAAAGTGAGTTTTACTTGTAAGTTTCATTAATTATTGGTGAAGCTGATAATTAATTAATGAACTCTTTGATTACCCTCATTCCACTATTTTCCTCTCCACTCCAAACCACACAGCTCAGCAGGACTGTAGATAGATAGATAGATAGATAGATAGATAGATAGATAGATAGATAGATAGATAGATAGATAGATAGATAGATAGATAGATAGATAGATAGATAGATAGATAGATACTTTATTAATCCCAGGGGGAAATTCACATATTCACATAATTCCTGTATGCTCTGTAAAAGTAGGCAGAATTTCCGCCTGTTAAAGCTGACTGATAAATAAACTTTTAAATTGTTAACTTGTAATTTTATTATAAAGTGGTATGCCTTACAGGCTTATCTCATCATCTCTGCATTGTACTGAATCAATTATCATTTACAATTGGAAAGTGAAGCAAAGCTATCAAATGCTGCCACGTGTGGCCCATGCAAAGGAGCACCAGCAGCTGGCATAAAACCACATTCCACAGCTCAATACCATTACCCCTTTAAAATCACAATCTAATGAGGAATGAAGCTCCCATACAACCTCACCGAGAAGGATAAAGTCAGATAATCAACTTTCATTATTCAGAAAGTGTTCTGCTTCAAATACAAGGTGGGAAACTACAAGTTTAATAAGCTCCTCATAGTAAGGTGAACATGAGAGGGTTTAAGAAGATACGTGCAGGTGAGTATAAAACGTACATTACAGATGTACTTTTAAATGAACACAGTTCAATAAAGACTCACATTCAGTTTCTTAACCATGTGATTATGAGCCTATCAAGCTATATTTTGGCAGTTGTCTTTTTTGGCACTCCTTGTTCGACAATCATTATGATATTCAGCAAAGACAAATGACCTAATTATACTGTTCAAAATAATAAAAATTTAGTTTATGATTTAAAAATAGGCCATTAAATAGATGGATGAGTTTAAATATATGAGACTGTGAAGAACATGAGAAACAATTCAAGACATTACTAGAAGAAGTATTAATGCCAAAAGCAAGTGGTGCAAGGCAGGTATCACCTCTGGACTGAATACTTGCCTATCATGTGGTAGATGTATATCTCTACAACATAATATTCTCACTACTTAGCTAGTTAGCTCAAATCAGGATTGCAGGGGTAAGAACCTCTTTTGACAGCATCAGGAGCAAAGTAGCCAGTCCACTGTAGGTCTCACTCCAGCGCACACCCACACAGCCAAGTTGGAATTAACACTAAACCAAAAAATGCTAGCATGGGGGTATGTATTAGAAAAACCCACTCATACACATAAAATACATGTAAACCCAACATATACAATGACCAGACACAGAATTCACACTCATGATGCTATATCTGTGAGGCAGCAACACCAATGTGCTATTTGACTTTATATCTCCTACTTGAAAATATTCTTAGGTTTACTTTTAGGTTTAGTTTCTGATAGACTTTATTATTTCTCGAGCAACATTAGTTTGCAGCAGAGCTATACAAACATGTAATAACAATGGACACACGCATACACAAGCCCACGCTCAACAAAAATAGAGTCAGTTCTCAGCCTAACTTCAAGTCTTAAGGGTTGCAGGTGAAGCCTCTATACTGTAAATGTAAGTGTTATAATGAGCTATTTTGTTTCATTTTCATTTTTTTGCCTTCCCCATCAGATCTGAATACATGTTTTAGATATGGAATGTTGAAGTTGGCCCTCAAGGAATGTAATTTTCACATTCATTTCTTGCCTTATGCAATATTTAAAAAGTTAACCCTTTAAACTCAGCCTCAGTTTTGTTATTTGCTACTTTGATTTAACTGGCTGTAACGTCATCATCCTTCACTCAAAATTCATGTTCTACACCTCACAATAAAGGTCAGATATTTCCCTTTGAGAATTTTTAAAGCTGTACAATTTGTTATGTTGTACACATATGTTGCATCAAAATGAGTTGCAAAATTCAGTACCATTTTTACCAAAAATAAAGCCCTTTGAATGTTGTTCTTATATCCATAGGCATTGGAATAAGCTTCTAAACACTATGAAAGTGTCAGCAATTGTGTTAGGAACACCCAGAAAAAGACTTATGAAATATCTACAAGTAATATGTCTAGTTTTACTGTTTTATAGAGTACAAAAAAACAGGATTTTTTCTCTGCTTTTATTGTTTTTAAATAAGTATCCATAACATACATATCCATTATTGAAGACCCATGGTCTGTGCATCATTTAGAAGTGCAGATCTTACTCTGTTAGAACATATATAGTTGGTAAAAAAAATTATACTGTGATACAGCAATTCGGCCCAGAAAAAAAAACATTGCAATGTGTTATTGAGGTATGCAATATAGCATTTTAACTGCAAACTACTTTAATTAGAGCAGTGGGAAATTAATGATTTTATGCATTTTATTTTTTTTTATTCTCCATTATTGTTTGATCTCTATGATGGGTCCAAAACAGTGGGGCTGAGTTTAAAGGGTGTGAGATACACCCGGATACCACTAGACAGAGACCACGTCTTTATAAAAGCACGCACGTTTATTGTTTAATAAACACAGTCCCACACAGCACACAGTGCTCCCAGCACCAGTCACCCCTAATAATGTCCGTGGGCTGCCTTTCCTTTCTCCACGGGAACTTCGTCCTGCTCCCACTCCTGACTCTAGCTCCCTGATTGTAGGGAGGCAGCACCTTTTATTTCCACCCGGATGTGTTCCAGGTGCCTGATGACGTCCTTCCGGCAGCACTTCCTGGAGTGGCAGAAGTGCTGCTCTTGTACCCGGAAGCACTCAAGGCATCCCTGGAAGGATCTTCCTCCATCTTCCCGGGTGTGGTGGAAGTGAATGTTTCCCGGGCTCTCTGAGGCTCGGGGTGCCCCCTGGCGTTGGCCACAGGCCCCAATGGGCTTGAGCCTCCTTGCTCCTCTCCCGTGGTCCCGTCAAGATCCAGGGCGGTTGCCCCCTTGTGGCCCGGGGGATGTATAAGCCACCTCCCAATCCTTCTAGGCGTCCCGGCTGGATCTGTCCACCAGCCTCCTGTGACAAGGGTTAATAAAGTCTTATTGTGACACAGTTTTGCTTATGATTTGGGCAAGATGGGCATCACTGATTGCATCAGCATTTGCCATGGCGGTACTTCCCAGAGTAGTCACTCGGGAGTGTGTGATATGTCTTCCAGAGCACTGACATACAGTAAAGTTCAGCACATACAGTTCTGGAGCATTTGATATTAGGATACCTGTGTGGTGTGATATGCTCTATTCTGATCTCTCTCTCTATCCCTCTTGCCACCATGCATATGCATAGGAGGCAGCTTAAGGACTCTAGTGATGGTAATTACCTGCCTAACCAGGGGTTGGTGCTGTTGTCTAATACCTTCTTTATTCCTCACTCCGCAGAACAGAAAACTGATAGCCATTCAATGGCTGATGTCTCTTCTATTGTCTGCTTTCCTGGACCTTCCTCTTCCTGCTGGAATCATATAAACACTGCCATCTCGAGTCAGTCATATTGCAGACTCGCATCTGAAAAGACATTACTCTGATTTTTGTATCAAATAACTGTTTCTTGTTTTGCCAGCAATTACACAGGGTTACTGGGTGGTGTCCCCAACTCTTTATCGTTGTTGTGTGATTTCATTACACTAGTTAAGAACAAATATTTTTCTGGTTTTCAAAATTTATATTTTTGTTTTCCATTTAAAACTTGATGTTTGATCATCTATCTTTAAAGGAACACTTTTTAATCAGAGTATAGCATCACGTCAATGAAACTTCTGGGATATTGATCTGGCCAGTTAAGCAGCAGAGGGGGTTGTTAATCAGTTGCAGCTGCTATGGTGTTAATGAAATTAACAACAGGTGCACTAGAGGGGCAACAATGAGACAACCCCCAAAACAGGAATGGTTTAACAGGTGGAGGGAACTGACATTTTTACCTCCTTATTTGTTCCGACTGTTTTTTTCACTATTTTTGCATTTGGCTATGGTCAGTGTCACTACTGGTAGCATTAGGCGATACCTGGACCATACAGAGGTTGGACAGGTAGTCCAGCTTCTCCAGGATGGTCACATCTATACGTGACATTGCCAGAAGGTTTGCTGTGTCTCCCAGCACAGTCTCAAGGGCATGGAGGAGATTCCAAGAGACAGTCAGTTACTCTAGGAGAGCTGGACAAGGCAGCAGAAGGTCCTTAACCTATCAGCAGGACCGGTATCTGCTCCTTTGGGCAAGGAGGAAGAGGATGAGCACTGCTAAAACCCTACAAAATGACCTCCAGTAGGCCACTGGTGTGAATGTCTCTGACCAAACAATCAGAAACAGCACATGTGACATACGTGAAAGGGTCTGGAGAAGCCATTTCTAAGATCTCAAGAAATTAATTTGAGATATCCAAAAATGTATTTTGATATCTCAAAAGTGAATCAATGTGAAGATATTTGAAAACAGATGGGATAATTTGAAGAGATGAGAGTAATCCCCTATATAAATACAAATTCTTCTTTTTTACACCCTGTTAAGATCATGACCTAGATAACATTTCAGTGCAGAGCCTACAGTATCAACATTGCTCAATTCTGCAAGGACAAAAATTCAGAAAAATGATGATTGGGACTCAAACTTTTAACATAATTGTATGCACAAGTAGCCCTGGAAAAATGTTGACACTGTAGTAATTCATGCCACTCATGCCACCATATTAGCCCCTCTGATGCCTCCATTATAGTCTGCCAAATGCTATTTATACATCAATTGTAAGTTTTCTTGACACTTATTCCGTCCCTACAACTTTACGTAATGGCGGAAGCTCATGCTTAAGGAGGTCAGATTACATAACTCTATCTATCTATCTATCTATCTATCTATCTATCTATCTATCTATCTATCTATCTATCTATCTATCTATCTATCTATCTATCTATCTATCTATCTATCTATCTATCTATCTATCTATCTATCACACCATGATGAGACAGGCTGTAGAGGTGGAAATATTAACACCTATGCCACCTTGGAGACTGTTCTATTTTAAGATTACTTGCCATCCATCCACTTTCAAATGTATGTTCATCAGTGCAGCATCATGGAGCCCAGGACATATCCAAGTCCATCCATACCCATGCTCATGCACATACCCACACTCTTTTATCAGCCTAACCACAGGCTTTTGGATCCGCATAAACTTAGGAAGAACTCAGAAGGCAACATCCACAGAAGGCAGTTCAGCAAGAACCAGGACCATGGGCAAAGCTGGGAGGTGGTAATGCATAACTTACCAAACTAAAGTATTCACACAGACACCTGATGAGTCCATTAATGAAGCCAAGGGAATGAAAGTTTACCAGTTTTGCAACAAGCTCATTGAGGTGCTGCCCTCTCTGACCTGACATGCTGTTTTTACAGTTTACCTAAAAATAAAATATATAATTAATACAAAAAAAATTTCATAAACATTGTAGCTTTACCATGAAAATTAATGAATGTGAAGCTTATGGATATAAATTATGACACAAGTAGTCAGGGCTCAAATAATTATTGATTTCCATATCTCATTCCCAGACCTCAGAGGAAGATAATAAAGCACAGTAAATTCTTCAGGAAAGGCACATTATCTAGAGATGATAAAACTGTTCTGCATTGATATATTATACTTTTTAGGCCAACCAAACCTCTCTCGAGAAGTACCTGCTCTCACTATAATTAAACTGCAATTGATTTTCTCCTTTCAAAGTCAGCCTGGCTGTCCTTTGCTTCAGAAGAAAAGAGTTGGACATTGATGGTGGACAAGAAAACAGTCCACTAATGAGAGATTACTTTACTCATGTGTTTCGTGAACTATTTTTTTGTTTTTGTGTACAGCTCTTACACATTCTGTTCTGGACAATAGAAGAGAAGAAACAAATGCAGCAGGTGATCCTACACATCAACCTTAACTGTCATGCTGTAGTGCCACTGGTGTTTTATATACAGTTCAAAAGTATATTTCATTCATAATTCTTTTTAGCCTCCTGTGCACAATACAATGCAAATAAACACACTTTTTACTTGCTTCTTAATTTCAAAGGTAAATGAAGAAGAATAAATGTGGAAATGTTCCTTTGGCAATTTTTCATTTCAAATGATAAAACCCATAATAATAACTCATCAGCTTGTCATCTCTCTGCCACATGACTTATTTGCTCAGCTGCTCACAGTTGTTCTGTGGATGTCTACAGAGAACCAGAGAGTCAGGAGTGTGTAGCTCTGGAATCAGTGGATTAAACAGGATCTTGTCTGAGATGAACAAAAGGGATTTTTGTAGCTCAGAGGCAGAAATCGGCAAAGAGTGCACAAAGTCCTCAGTTTTTTGGTGTTAGACTGGTTGGTCAAGTGAAGGTTTTTTGCAAGAAGCTATAGAAGAACTGGACGAGTCTCTTGCTACAAGGCCAGGTGTGTATTCATTTACTTATTATTTTGGACTCCTTTCATATGCTCTCTTTTGGGTGTTGGCGTATATCCCCATGCATACTTTCATTTTCTAATCGGGAGGACACAAGCCCAGAAGAAATTAACCTTGGACAGTAGAAAGGTCACCCACTTTTCCATATCAGTCCAACTTTGAACTACTAAGAAATTTAACTCCACAAAAAAGTAACCTTGTTTCAATTAGGCCTATCATATACTAGAATAATCAGAACAGCCCTGAATGATAAAATTACATTATTAACATTTATTTTGACATTGCTAACATTGCAAAGGTGGAGGCTCTGAGGATAAGGATCTGCACTGAAAAGAAGGTTGCCAGTTTGAATCCCTGTTACTGCCAAAAGAGATCCTGCTCTACTGGGCCCTTGAGCAAGGCCCTTAACCTGCAATTGCTCCAGGGGTGCTGTATAATGGCTGACCCTGCGCTCTGACCCCAAGGTGTAGAAGATGAAATACAGAACACAAAAAAAAAATTCACACATACAGTAGTTCTCAGTTGGCGCTTTGTAATCCACATTAATTGACTTGGCTTACTAGTATGAAATTGGCCTGATTGTACTGGCTGAACTCAGTGGTTGACAAAACACTATGAACTAAAAGTCGAGATCTTCACTGGAGGATTAATGCACTCGGAAACATTCCACTCATTTATATTTAGAAATTGCTGGAGTCTATCCCTGCACCAAGATAGGCTCCATCCTGCCTCTATGATAATAGGAACCAGGCTTGGAGAAGGCAGGGACCAACCCTGGACAGGCTGCCAGTCCATCACAAGACGCATTTATGAACACGTGCATACACATTCACAGGTTTTGAACTGCTGATTAACCTAAAGCACATCTTTGGCATGTTACAGGCAAACTCATGCAGACACACGGAGCATGTGCAAAGTCTTCATACACAGTGAAGGATTGCAGAGTGTAACCCACGAATGTTGAACTTGGAATGAAGCAGCAGCAGCCATTGTAATAATAATAATAACAATAATTCATTACATTTATTGTACCACTGCACTGTCCTAAATATGAATGTAAATGGGCAAATATTGAAGTGTTCTACTAAAATTTCAAGAAAGAAGTCAAAGTTAATGTAAGGTGGCCTAACTTGGGGTGTTCATAAGAAATGTAATTTTTTCCTTAATGAGATATAAGATATTGGAAATTATAAAATGTGTGCTTCAACCTACATGGTTAAAGTCTAAATATTCTCAACTGTATTACACATTTGTCATTTTTCACCCCCTGATAAAGATCAATAAAGGGCTAGATCCCTAGAAAAGAGTCAATTATCAAAAATAACATTATATACATAATTAGTGACCTTGGAATATTTTAAACAATACCCCATATGCTTATGTTTGAAGTTTTTTTTTTTTTTTAACCTCCTGAGGGTGGCTCTTAGAGGGCTAGGAAAAGAGGTGGGTAGAGTAGCCAAAAATTGTACTCGAGTAAGAGTAGCATTACTTCAAAATAATATTACTCAAGTAGAAGTAAAAAGTAGTCATCCAAAAAATGACTCGAGTAAGAGTAAAAAAGTATTTGGTGAAAAGACTACTTAAGTACTGAGTAACTGCTTGATCATAATAAATGATTTATTTTTTAGAAATGTTGTAATAAGACAGACAAAAATATAATGTGCAAATTCTGCTATTTCCAAATAATAAAATAAAAAATGAGTAAAAATAAATAACATCTTTACAAAATAAAGATGCACAAATAACACAAAGTTCCAGATCTCAGTTTTTCACAACAAAGCTTTGGAAGCCAATACCTACAGTAGGTAACATGTATGTTTGAACAGTGCTAACTACTTACAGTGACAAGATAACCTGTACACTGACAGTATCCATCCATCCATTATCCAACCCTCTATATCCTAACTACAGGGGCACGGGGGTCTGCTGAAGCCAATCCCAGCCAACACAGGGTGCAAGGCAGGAAACAAACGCCGGGGAGGGCGCCAGCCCACCACAAGGTGCGCGCACACACACCCACGTGTACGCACACACACACACACACATTAAGCACACACTAGGGACAATTTAGAATCACCAATGCACCTAACCTGCATGTCTTTGGACTCTGGGAGGAAACCGGAGTACTTGGAGGAAACCCACGCAGACACGGGGTAGACACTGACAGTAAAGTATCTATCTATCTATCTATAATACTGCATTTTCACTTGCCCTCCAAATAGCACAGCTGATAGAAAATAAGATTAGAACAAGGCAGCTTGTGCACGTACAAGAAGTCTCACTCTACCATGACTGTCTGTGTCTGTGCATGTTTGGTTAAAATGTGCCTGTTGTTCACTCAGTGAAGTGCTGGTTAAGCTTCAGCAGGAGTTGGCTCTCAAGGTTCTAGCCTTGAGGCTGTGACTGTTTAGTAGTAAACAAGTCTCTCACAGGCTGCAGACGCAGGAAGTTTGTGTGTGGTCATGTGACTGCATGACTACATCGGATTGATGAAACAGAGTCATGTGATTATTGTTGCTACGTCTGATTGGTGAAACAGAGTCGTGTGATTATTGTTGCTACGTCTGATTGATGAAACAGTCAGGCAGTAGATCCACTGGCAGCTTCTCTCTGGCAAAAATATATCACATCTAATGTGTAAATGGAAAAAAAGTAACAAGTCGAGTGTTGCCCAATGTAGTGGAGTAAGAGTAGCATTTCTTCTTCACAAATGTACTCAAGTAAAAAGTATGGTGCAGTAAAACTACTCTTAGAAGTACAATTTTTTAAAAAAGTTACTCAAGTAAATGTAATGGAGTAAATATAACTCGTTACTACCCACCTCCGGCTAGGAACACATAGATAAAGAATCAGTTATCAAAAGTATTGTTATATTCCTGATCAGCAACCTCGAAATAGCATAAAACAACACCCCACATGCATGTATTATCAATCACCATTTTGTTTTCTATCCTATTAGAGGGTGAACTCCTGGGCTGATGTTGCATGCATAACTTCAAGTGGTCTGATCATTTCTACTACAGACACCTATTGGTTTGCTGTTTTTCATAATGGTGCAATTTCCTACACAAACTATGGTCCAAAAATGACCAAAAATTAGGGTTTTTGGGTATAGATCAGTTTCTTTCAACCACTGGGTTGCTGTCAGAGGATCGCAAGTTAGCATTGTTTATAATGGCAGTGGGTTGGGGTGGGATGCAAAGTGGGTCTTGCAATTGGTCACAGCGAGCTGCTGCATTGATAAGTGTGTTCATTTGCCCCCCCCCCATGCTAAAAGTCACAATTGATTCAACCCCTCCCCTTATGATCCGCTTTGATGATTGCGCTGCAATCTCCAAAAGGGGCAAAGGTGAGTCACAAAGACACTTAGATGGGAAAAAGTGGGTCACGACACCAAAAAAGATCTAGATTGCCAAAAATAGAGGGAATCCTAAAAAGCTCAACATTTTGCATAACTAGACATCAAGACGTGTTGAACGGCATATCATACATGGGGGTGTTCTATTACCTGTGAGTCACAAGGCGCTTGTTCAAAAGAAAAAAAAAAACAAGTGATATGAAAACATTCACAAGTAATTCTTATGAAAACAATAATCTGATTTATACGTCAAGAACATTAAAAGGTAAGTCAGAAAACATGCTAGGTTCTTAAACTCAAGCCAATCTTTTGTCAAACCAAAACAAATCTCTAAATTATTGTCAGAATAACGCCACAAAAGACTGAATACCAGTAAAATTAATGTAGGAAAACACAGTGCATACTGCTAATCACGGGGATTGCAGTACCTGTCAAACTCAGATAAAAAGTGAAGTGAACAGAGCATACCGATGCACTGCTGATGTCAAGTGTCAAAACCTTAGCGATGCAATAGCAGTAGTCATCACAAAATGACAACACCCATAAAAATCAAAATAAAGTCAGAAAAAGAAGCAAGTAAATTCTAACAATATTAAAACAAAAGTTATACAGAAAACTTACATCAAAATTAAATTCAGCATCTGAAAAAACACAGCAGATAAATAAAGATTTAGAAATAATTCTCCAAAAAGAAGCAAAATATTATAAATGGGAAATAATCATAATAGTAAGAAACTAGAAAACATTTAAAGCATGACATGTAAAGGAAAAAAATAAAAGTTTAAACACTTGCAAAAAGAACAATACATTTCACCGTAATTTCCTTCATATCTGCTGTCTGGGTAAATTCATAAATATTCATTGCCTATGTGATAATTCAGGCACAAGTAATGCCTGCTTTTGAGTTTTTGCTTGCAATGGAGAAAAATCTGAAAGGAGGCCATTGGCCCAGTTCTGGATACTTAGGTTGATGGAAAAAGCGGTAAATAATACGCACTGAAACAATAGTTATGTGATTGCCAGCTAACCTCGCTTAAAAGAAGTCAAGCAGATGGTGTGACCTTGCAAAAATTTGCAACAGAGGCAATCTCATATTAAATTCCTAAGAGGACAGGTATGTTACCTTCAGTGAAGCTTCATCTTCTAAAATGAGATTTCACAGGGTACTGGCTATGAAGTTTTAAATGAAGCAATCAAAGCATGTGAGCCTCTGCATTACAGGACCCACACCTGCAACAGCTGATGTACAATTAAAACCCCAATCACATTATCTGCGTTTAACACAAAGAGACCACAGAGAAGTGCTACTGCTGGGAGTTAAGTGCTACCTCACGCAATGTTGAATGACTTAAATGAGTCCCACAGAGATCAAGTCATCTGTCAACTCAACCTCTTTCTTTCGTTCTTATATGAGAAATGCTCAAAGGCAAATATAGTCAAATCTAAAATTTTTATTATCTGCTTTCGTTAAGCCTGTGCAGAGTTTATTTTGTGAGAACAGAACTAAAAAAGGTTGTTTTTTTTTTTTTTTTTTTTTTTTATGAACACGGCTTTAAATGTCCTTGCATTCCAATTTTAACTCCAGTTCAGGGGCACCGCTGCCTGAGACCATTTTATCTCAGATGATGCAAAACCTCATCACAGGGCATCATTAAATGTGGTACTAGAATTTCATGGGTTAGGAGTACCATTTTTTTTTATTTCTAGAGAAAAATATGTTTTCTGCCAGGATATATAAATATACTAATAATATATAATCCATCCATCCGTCCATGTTCCAACCCGCTGAATCCGAACACAGGGTCACGGGAGTCTGCTGGAGCCAATCCCAGCCAACACAGGGCACAAGGCAGGAAACAATCCTGGGCAGGGTGCCAACCCACTGCAGGACACACACAAACACACCAAGCACACACTAGGGCCAATTTAGAATCGCCAATCCACCTAACCTGTATGTCTTTGGAATGTGGGAGGAAACCGGAGCACCCGGAGGAAACCCACGCAGACACGGGGAGAACATGCAAACTCCACGCAGGGATAACCCAGGAATCGAACCCAGGTCCCCAGATCTCCCAACTGCAAGGCAGCAGCGCTACCCACTGCGCCACCGTGCCACCCAATAATATATAATAATATATATAATAACAAAACTTGGAAAGAAATAAAAAAATGCAGTGCAATTGCTAAATACTTGATTAAGTATATAATTACTAGGGGGTTCCCCCCTGCTCACTTCGCTCGCCAGTCATTTTGCGTCTCTGCCGCTTGCGTTGTGAAGTGGGGGGCTCCACACACCTCAAAGAGATGCGGTCGCTCCTCCGAAACCCCCTCTTAAACGGTGATACAATGGGAAAAAAATACAGTTTTTTTTTACCTCCTCTTTGCTCGATCAGCTGCTGCCGTGCCACGTGATCTGCATCTCACACGGCACTTCGAATATTTAAAAGCCTGTACAGCAGCTGTCTTACACTTTGTGTTTTATATCCAGCCCCGAGCATGGTTAAATCTTTTGGCACTAAGTCCCATCTCACGGGAGGTGAGTTCTTGATATTTTTTAGCCTATAATTTAAAAACGGAATAAGAATCTGAAAATCTAACTACATCTCATTAAAGTTCAATACATTCTGAAAAGAATGTTACCAAACATATATATGTAGGTTTTAAACTAAGCCCGATTTACAGCGTGACAAAAAAGTGACATAAAAACATAACCTGTTGCACTTTTAGGCTTAGGATTTTATATATAGAGAGTAGATTACATATTAATACTTGATTGTCTTAGGAAAATATGAAAATATGTGTTTCCTTATGTAAATTATGTAAATGTTGTGTAATGTTTCGAAATGTAACACAAAGCAATCAACATGGAATACTGCACATTCATCATGAGCACGAGCTTAGTGTGATGTGGTTTCAATAGCACCCCTAGTGGACAATAGTGGAACTGCACATTTTGGACTGAATGAGCATTATGTAGCAAAAGAAACTGGGTATTCATATCCAAAGTGCATGTCTACATTGTGAATCTTAATTTTGTTTAGGATTACCCTACATAGCCACCAAGAAGCCATATCTCTCACCATTGCTCTTGTAAGTCAAGCAGTCAAAAGCAGCCACTTTTTTTCCCTTTAATTAGCTACGAGCTTACTGTTGCCTCATCACCCTCACATGCTGGTAAAGTGTGATCTACTGATTTTTTAATGGAATTCCCTGTGAGTGACTAAGTTTGAAATGGACTTATATGTCTTATCACAGGATATATCACCATATTTTGAAAGATGACAGTCTGTGCAATAATAATGCCTGCTTACCATTGTCATATGTGGTGTCCATCATTATCCAGCATCAATAGCTCATCCGTTATTGTATAGTCACTATACTTATCATCATTATTAGTTATATAAAAAGGGTGACAGGGCAGATCCAAACAACTATAGGCCAATAAGCTGAACTTGCATCACAGGTAAATTAATGGAAGAAATTATTAAGAAAAAGATTGAGAAACACATGGTAAGAACAGGAGTTTTACTGAACAGTCAGAATGGGTTCAGACGAGGGAGGTCATGATATACTAACATGGAACACAGGAAGCAGAGGGTGATGGTGCGAGGAACCTTTCCAGAACTGGCTGATGTTAACAGTGATGTTCCACAGGGGTCAGTGCTAGGGCAGTTGGAAACTTATTAAGGGTAAATTTTACACAAACATTACAAAGTTTTTTTTTTTTTCACACAGAAAACCCTAGACACATGGAATAAGTTACCAAGTATTATGTCAGACAGTAGGAATTTAGGGACTTTCGAAACTAGACTTGATGTTATTTATAGAAGAATTATGTGGGCAGGACTGGTGACCTTTGTTGGGCTGAATGGCCTGTTCTCGTCTAAACTGTTCTAATGTTCTAATCAGTTCTTGAAGATGTACCTAAAGGTAATGCTTACTGTCAATATTCTGTTTCCGCTCTATCTGGCGCTCATCTCTGTGACTTCATGGCATCTTGTACAAATCTCAGAGTTTACTTCTTCTGCTCCTTGAAACTGAAGCAGGCAAATTACATCATGTTCATGTCCGTAAAAATAAAAAATGAAAGCAAAGAACAGAATGAAAGATAGCTCAGGGGCACTTTATGCTACAGTGACTAACTGCGTACTCCATATTTCATTACTACATTATCTAAAGATTATAATGATTAAATATTTCTGTCTCTAGAAATTATCAGCAAAGTGCCTCATTGATCCGCTATTTATCATTTTCACATGCAGCCAATTATTTTAGCTTGGGACTTCAGGACAGATTTTAAATCTGAATCTTTTGAAAAATATTATGTTTAAAAAATTTGAACTACAATTTAGACACATACCCACCAAATCCAACAACTAAAAATAACCCATGAATCTTTTTATCACTTGATTGGGAATCTGATGTCTATGAAAATAATTTAAGCTTCATGATATTGTAAAATGGTAATAAAGAATAAAAAAATAAAAACATTTTATGTACACTAGTAATGAATGTAATTACATTTTATTATTATGGTTATTTTTAGAAAAGGGCTCACAGTTATACAAAATATATAATAAACAAAATTGTGATATTAATTTCTTTGATGAAGTGACAAGAAAATGAAAACAAAAATGTTACAGCTATATAAAAAAACAGGTAACCATGTTTAAAAATGCATATGTACATTTTATTACTTGTATATGAATGTACAGCCTGCACTCAGCTTTATGAACTGTTGCGTTGAGGCTGAACTCAGAAAGGCAGAAGCCAATACAGATCTGCCTTCATGTGTGTCATTAAATAAACCAATAATCCATTAAAAATAATGGAAGGTTTCTCTAAGAGCTCAAAGCTAATGTCATTGGTCAATGCTGACAGATTTCCATAAAGCTGGGCTCCACCCCTAACCAGTTCATCGGCTGCCCTTCACTATTTCATCAAGATGTCACTTAACTGTGCTCACAGTTTTAAACTGATGATTGATTTGTGCATTCCATCCAGTATGTTGCAATGCTAAGCACATTTTAGACCATTCAAGTGAACCTTTCTCCATTCATGGTTACCTGAATTGTGCAATTTGCATTATGCTGGAGAAAGAACGTAAGAATTCAGCAGCCTAATTTATTTTATAGTGCTCATTTTACAAAGAATTCTATGTCAAGGACTTTAGAGAAAGCACTGTAATTTGATTCGAGTTTTACTTGTGATTTTGTGATGTTGAGTTCATCTCCTCTGTCTTTAAGATAAAATGTTCTGTAAATTACCCTCTATTATGTAAAGGCATCCTTAATTTCTATGCAGCTTGCATTCTGCTGAGACCTACTTAATAGTAAATTTGAGTTTTAGTTCATTAAAAGCCTGAGCGTCTCCTAGAAACATCTGCTGAAAGGCAGCAACAACCCCTGGATGAGGCACCAGTCTATTTCAGGGCACGTTCATACACTTTTGACCAACTGAGACAGGTCAATTAACCCAACATGTGCTTATTTTGTAAGTGGGAGGAAAACCATAAAACCTGAAAATCAATCCATGCTGGTAGATGGAAAATGTACAAACTCTATATAAACAGACAGTGACTATGACCGGATTCTAAACCAGTCCTCTGGAGCTGTGAGGCTGCCACCCCTAACCTCACTTCTAATACAAAGCATGATGAAAGAAAATAAGAAAAGCAAATAAGCATTTCTACACTGCCCATCCACTAGATGGAAGACTAACGACACTAATCAGTCAGATTTTGCTTTATATGACATTATATCTGTACAGTGAAATTTGTTACACTTTGCTCCATTTTTAAAATGTTCATGTAAAAGCAACTTATTAATATACAGAAATCTTCTGCCTAAGCTCTGCTGACTTGTTTCTATCTTTCAATTACTAGAAGTAAACAATTAACTCCCAAACCAGGAAAGTCCCCAGTTCTCTACAGAACACACTAGTTCACCTTCCTGTCCTCTGAAGTTTAATAATCATTGTTTCTCTTTCCAGTTTGAAGACCAAAATTCAAAAGTCAGCACCATCAGAAGCCCTTCACACAATCCAACAATTCTGGTAAGGAGTCAAGGTGTTACCTGAGCTATAAAAAAAATTACTGTAGAAACTGAGTCAACATAAAAACTTAGTACTTGTCTGCTTTCAAAATGAAATAATTATTCCTTAATTAAACAAGACATCATCTCATAATGTTTTAATTATCACTTGGAAATGTAATATGAGGGAGACCTCACAGCAGCCAACACAGTGAATTTTATACTCAAAATACATTAAGTAAAAGAATTGAGAAACACACAAAGAAAACAAAGTAAAGAATTAGTCTTACTCTTCTTTCTTTGGGGCTTCCTAAATAGGATTTAAGCCCCCGTCATTCTGCTGAAATGTCTCTCCCACTTTTCCATCAACCAAATACTCAAAAGCCCCACATGCCCCTCTCTTTCTCCCCTTCTCTTAACCCTCATCTCTCTTTTTTCATCCACCAACTTTCCCTAATCTCAATTAGCCTGTGACCAGTAAGAAGCTTTAAATCCAACCCTGGGGTCATATCCACCATTTCCTTTAGAACTCCATCAATAAGCTGTCTTCCTGAGATTTTAGTCTCCAAGATCACTCTACCACACTTCTAATATGTTTTCACTTATGGAATTTTTAAATGAAAATGATCTCCATCTACACTGGCCTTTTCATATCATTTACAGATGTATCTCTGCTCACACTAAAATGACTAAAAACTTACACTCACCGGCCACTTTATTAGGTACACCTTGCTAATACAGGGTTGGACCCCCTTTTGCCTTCAGAACTGCCGTAATTTTTCATGGCATACATTCAAGAAGGGGCCAGAAATGGCCCATATTGACATGACAGCATCACCCAGTTGTTTCAGATTTGTTGGCTGTATATCCATGATGTGAATCTCCCATTCCACCACATCCCAAAGGTGCTCTATTGGATTGAGATGTGGTGACTGTGGAGGCCATTTGAGTACAGTGAACTCATTGTCATGTTCAAGAAACCAGTATGAGATGATTTCAACTTTGTGACATGGCCCGTTATGCTGTTGGAAGTACCCATCAGAAAATAAGTACACTGCGGTCATAAAAGGATAGACATGATCTGCAACAATACTCAGGTGGCATTTAAATGATGCCCAATTGGTAATAAGGTGCCCAAAGTGTGGAAAGAAAATATCTCCCACACCATTACACCACCAACAGCATCCTGAACAGTTGATACAAGGCAAGATAGATCCATGCTTTCATGTTGTTGATGCCAAATTCTGACCTTACCATTCAAATGTCACAGCAGAAATTGAGACTCATCCGACCAGACAAAGTTTTTCCAATCATCTATTGTGCAATTTTGGTGAGCCCATGCAAATTGTAGCCTCAGTTGCCTATTCTTAGCTGACAGGAGGGGCATCAGTGTGGTCTTCTACTGCTGTAGCCCATCTGCTTCAAGGTTCAATGTTTTGTGTGCTCAAAGACGCTCTTCTGCATACCTTGGTTGTAACGAGTGTTTATTTGACTTACTGTTGCCTTTTTGTTAGCTCAGACAAGTCTGTCCATTCTTCTCTGAACTCTGGCATCAACAAAGCATTTTTGCCCAGAGAACTGCCGCTAGAGGTGGTTGTGCATGAAACTTCCGGTAGATCAGCAGTTTCTGAAATACCCAGACCAGCCCATCTGGCATAAACAACCATGCCATGTTCAAAATCACTTAAATCACTTCTCTTCCCTATTCTAATGCTTGGTTTGAACTTCAGCAAGTTGTCTTAGCAATGTCTACTTGCCTAAATGCATTGAGTTGCTGCCATGTGATTGGCTGATTAGATATTTTCATTAACAAGCAATTGAACAGGTGAACCTAATAAAGTGGCCGGTGTGTGTATGTGATATTAGATTAGATTAGATTAGATTAGATTAGATTAGATTAGATTAGATTAGATTAGATAAACTTTATTAATCCCAATGGGAAATTCAAATGCCTACACTGGACATGTGCACTTCAGCAGAAACAGGAAACAGGAAGAAGAAGTTTTCTTCCACACTATACATTCATTTTCAGCTTGCTTTGTCACAGAAAGAACAGTAATGACAAAAACAAAAAGCAAAAAAACATAGTTTTCTTTGAATTGACAATGAGGTGGAATTGTTATTAAGATTAATGCATAAGTATCAGGCAAACAAAGCTGCTTAGAATACAGACTGAGAGTCATGTCATTGCAGGTATAGTGACATTTTTTACAGCACTACGAGGAGCACTATCTGTCACCTTCTTGATCAGGGAAGGGCTGCGTAATAATCATTAACCAATCAGAGTGTGATTAGTGTTTGAATTTTCAAAACTCTCCATTTTCACTCATCCACACTATGCAGCATTTTCAGAAATATGTAGATCTGTAGAGTGTTTTCAAAAGTCTCCATTTTTGTGGGGTTAAAAACACTGGGGTACTGCGGACAAAAGGCAAAAACTGCATTTTTAAATGAAAATGTAGCAGTGTGGATGAAGCCTCAGAGATATAGCACAACTCTTTACATTCCTTTCTGTAACTGGGTGCCATCTAGTGATCAGGAGACATTTCCTTCCTGGACTCATTCAGCACCTGCTGGGGTGCCTGCCCTCTATTATCCTGGAGGAATACTGCATGCTTCTACCAAGGCTGCCTTTCTCACACACTAAGTTCATGCACTGCAGGGCAAATAGTACATATAAAAGGTGTATTGCCTCTACTGGAGATTCACCTTAGATGGGTAGGACAACCTCTGTTACCAGTGTGGCTCTCTGTCATGCCTGTAGGTCTTTGGTGGGGCCAAGTCAGGTAGTTTGTCATCTCAGTATTGCCCTGGCCCCAAAAAACATCATATGCATAACCTTCTTCTTCTTTCGGCTGCTCCCATTAGAGGTCGCCACAGCGGATCATCTTTTCCCATCTCTTCCGGTCCTCTGCATCTTGTTCTGTTACACCAATCATCCACATGTCTTCTCTCATCACATCCATAAACCTTCTCTTAAGCCTTCCTCTTTTCCTCTTACCTGCCAGCTCTATCCTTGGCATCCTTTCCCCAATATACTCAGCATCTCTCCTCTGCATATGTCCAATCCAACACAATCTCGCCTCTCTGACTTTGTCTCCCATCAGTCCAACTTGAGCTGACCCTCTAATGTACTCATTTCTAATCCTGTCCATCCTCATCTCACCCAATGCAAATCTTAGCATCTTTAACTCTGCCACCTCTAGCTCTCTCCTGTTTTTCAGTCAGTGCCACCGTCTCCAAACCATATACAGTAACATAGCTGGTCTCACTACCATCCTGTAGACCTTCCCTTTCACTCTTGCTAATATCCATCTGTCACAATTACTCCTGGCACTCTTCTCCACCCATTCCACCCTACCTGCACTCTCTTTTTCACCTCTCTTCCACAATATGGGCTGAAATAAAAATATCTACAAAGTTTTAAAAAATAAAATAGCTGCAGCTTTAAATAGGGATGGCTACAATTAATTTCAAAGATCAAGAAACATCATAAAGCTCAATTGAGACACATACTTTAAAACTATGGCGGCCTTCAACCAAGCCATAAAAATTATTTGACTCCTCAGGCTAATGATTAGGAAAGCTGACAGTTGCTCTTTGTGTCTCAAGTGAGTCATCCATGTCAGCAGAGCTGTCATTTTTTGTTAGTGCATTCAGCAATGCCCACATCTGTCACTGCGTTTGCTTCTTTGACAGAATCCTACTTTAGACATCAGTCTCCACTCCTGTAAGCTTAGACACCTTGTCACTGTGACCAGGCCACATTAAATCATTGCATCCAGTGTGACTGTAATCTGCCAGTGGAGATTAGGAGCTGCAGCTCCCACAACTGAGAGACTAGAGGCCAGCTAGTAAATGGAGACACAATGTATTCTTCACTCTCATTTCTTCATGGATCACGTTCCAGCTCAGGGCAGCCATGTGAGACTGCAATAAGCACATTCTTGTATGTCAGACTGTTTGACAAAGATCTCTGCCTGCCGTGACAACCTATATTTTCAGTTCAGTGCCATCCTCTGGGGACAAGAGATGAAGAAAAGGGTCAGATGATCATGTGAACAACACCCCGGAGGATGAGTGAGAAGGAGGTTATGCATACAGAACTATATTTGGCTTCAAAAGGCTCCAACATTTTGCAGAACTGAAGGAAGCACAATATCTTACATCTCACCATCACCTCTGCAGTTACCAGAATTCAGGAAAAAAATACAGAGGTCTAATTTTAGTTCACATTAATGAACACTTCTTCATTTTGGTTTATCTGCCATACTTGAAGTTGTTTGGATAAAATGAATTGGAATAGTGTGTCTAATGGATGGCAGCAGCCTGTCTTCCATGACTTCCAGCTGATAGAAGAAGTCACTCCTTAATATGATGAATGAACTTCAGTGGCTAAGTAGCAGTCTATTGAGATTCATTTTGTAGCTATTGTGCACCACAACTTGTCTTATTGAAACATCTCCCATCGTTTTTCTAAACTTAAATCTTACATATTATTTCTGTTGCACAACTGGTGAATTCCCTGCAATTTAAAGTTGTGTAATCTTACAACCTAAGGCAATGAGGTTAGCAACTGCAGTCATCAGGTTTGACATCCCTGTTCACTCATGTAATGTGACGACAGCTTTACAGCAACTGGGAGTCTAAATATGTGGAAATCCCAATTTGAGTTTCACACAACAAAGCACATACGTCTATCAATGAAAAAAAGTATATGCATATAAAAAAAAGACGAATAAATAAAATACTGTATATTCCTCAAATGGTGCCTTAAAACCAAGAGATAAAAGTACAATTCGAGGTAAGTATTATTTTTCAAGTAATATAATTAAAGGTTAATTAATCTGTGTTAGGATATAGCGGGTTGGATAATGGATGGATGGATGGATAATCAAACAGTATTAACTCTACCTGCAAGTCTGGATAATTTTTTCTTCAGCTAATGAACAGATATCGCCTCAGCGTCAAAAGAAAAGCATAAGCTCACCAAACACAGCAATAGAAAGTGATATCAGATAGCCCAAAGCATTTTGACAGTCTCTAATTGTAAAGTACTTGCAGCATAACTCTCTGTGACACGTTATCTAGATTTACAACAACATACCATTGGCAAAGAAGGATCAAGGAAGAATTCAAAGCTTCCAAGGCTCTAAAGATGAAGCTTTGGCAGATTGATTTGCTGATAGATAAAGATGACAAAATGATTAGTGCTGTGAAGAATGTATATATCTGTCTTTCGATTTTAAAGAGTAGCAATTTTATAAGGCAGAACATCACACAAGATAATCAGAATGGGTGTCAGACTCAAAAATTAGTAATAAGATCAAAGGTACTTAATACAGTCTTTCTATTATAAAAGAAAATCCTGTGGGATGGAATAACTAGGAGACAATACGTGATCATCACGGAAGACAAATAAAAGTCCCGCGAGACGAAAGAGAATGGCCACGGAGCGTCTCGCGGGGATATAGAACATGAGATTCTTGCAAGACACGACGCGACAGCAGCTGCCCCCCATTTCACAACGGGAGTAGCGTTATACGTCCTGCAAGAAAGAGATTTAACCACGCCCGGGGCCGGAAATAAAGGACAATTATTGTTTTTGCAAAACGTCACGTGAGGTTGTGAGGCAGTGAGCCATCATTTAAAACAAGTCCACAGACATCTAACCAAGCAGTTGTTGGACTGCTTTTGGCAGACACACATCATGTGCTCCCAGCTCTTAAAACAACAACATGCGACAAGCAGAACCGGCAGCTCGCCAGCAGCAGAAAGACAGCTGATGATCCAACGCTTAGCGTGTGTTCATACGATCACCACCCCCCAACACGAGGAGCGTTATATGTCTTGCGAGAAAGAGATGTAACCATGCACGGGGCTGGAAATAAAGGACAAGAATTGTTTTTGCAAAAGTTTTTAACATAAAAGTGAAAATAATGCATATCTAACAATTCCCATGAAAATAACAATCTTTTTAAATTGTAAATCTGTAGCACGCACAGATCATGTGGGTCACACAAGACAGAGAGGACGGGACCTATAAAATATCGCGCGGCCAATCCAATCGGATTTCGGTAAATGAGGTAACACCTAAAACATAAGGCACGAAAAATCCAATCGGGTACTGAGACGTGGAGACCAGCTTCCCCAAAGAGGTGGGATTAGTGTTTGTTGTTGTGCAAGTGTTCACTCCGAGGATGTCAGATTTGCGATTAAGAAGCTTGGCCCGGTAAAGTGTAAAGTGTCAATCGTTGAAGGGGTTTTCCTAAATATACGAATTTTCATGATATTACAATAGGTTGACTTTTAAAAGTAGATTTATTTTTGTGCACATAAAATCCGTTGCTGTGGAGATGCCACACTTACAATAATCAGCTGCACGCCAGCACAGATTAAAATACTTGCTGGGGAACCGCACAGTACTTGCTGGAGAGACGCCACAGCAAGATAAAATAAAAAGAGAGGCAGGATAGGAGATCTTCAAACAGACACAACACATCAATCAACAGCCACAGAAGAGAGGATAAATGTAATATTAATTATACTTACTGTATTGTCATATACGTTTCTATTTTATTTTTATTATTATTTTACTTTAGGCTTCTTGCAAAAATATTTTTGACAAAAAAAATTAAGACAAGAAACAGAATGAGGTCAAGGTCCCTTGCCATTTAATATAGACTGTTCCTACTAATGTTTATGCACTACTGTTCTAGCGCCCGTTATTGTAACGGGCTAAATGACTAGTACTTTTATATAAGTCTTCTGTAGGGTTGCTCCAAACAATATTTCATTGTACTGTACAGTGACAATAAAGGTAGCTTGTTCTTGCTTGATCTTATTGATCTGCCTATTCAAACAAATGTGTGAAAGGCTTAAATCAGTTTTATTCCTCCATCCATTAGCTAAATTTGTCTTATCTATCTAGTTTGTGCTCACAATTTTTTCAGTTTAAGGGTTGTAATGAACCAAAGTAATACTGGCAGCTTTTACTACTGTCATGTTTCAGCAAGGGTGTGTTCAATAGCGTCTGTTGTTTGTTTCTTTTTTGTGTTGTCTTTATTTTAAAATATAATTTTCATATATTTATTGTAAGTTTTGGTAATGTCTCTTTTATTATTTACTATTCATGTTTAATGAGTTGTTCTCTTAAGTAGCTTGTATTTTGTGGGAGGAACTTGAAGAGGTGGAGCCACCCTGATGTCACCACTTAAGGACCGCCTTCAGCCTTCATGTTCTGAAACCGAGAGCGGATCTTTTAGTGGTTCATTGTAGCTGTACTAAATGCATATCTTTGTAAGTGTCGATTTTTATGGTTTCAGAATTTTTTTTGGATTACATATTGGGACTTGTTTGCTCCAAATTGCCTTTTGGATAAACTTTTTTTTTTGTATTTTTTGACACATTTGTTTGATTTGTTTTATGTTTTTGACATTTTCAGTACTTCTTGCATTTATAAAAATAAATATTCTCATTTGTAAAGATTCAACTCTGACACTCATCTTTCCTAGCCAAAGGTTTTGCAGTTCCTTTCCCAAAAGGGCATTTTCATGTACTTTCATGTAGTTTTTTGGACATTAAAACAATTATGTGGAATGTAGAAAGCCAAGTTCCTCATTTTGGGCCTAAATAGAACCAAGTCCAAATGGCAGCATCTGCTGGGCCAGAAAGGTGCTCAGGTCGGGTCCTAAAATGCTGCTTATGTGTAAATTTTATATTCCTGGAATATAAAATTCCTCGTTCAAGAATGAGCGACCAATTGATATTTGCGCAATCGGTAAGATCCTGTATTGCTCCCAGAGGAAATTCTTTTTGAAAGATACCACTTTAGCCAGAGGGAATATTGTACCTCAAAGATTTATTAGCACCTTTAAATACACTTACTGGAAACACACAAAGTGTATCTGCAATTGTCTGCGTAAAGACCAATTATTTTTCCATTTGTATAAAATGTACTCCTAGCCAACATCCCTCTGAGCTATAGTGTCTGTTGAGGGACTTATTTAAAGCAAAGGCTGTCATCATTCACACTGACCCCATCTTTTTTAAACATGTCTGATCTTTATTTTGATTTGCTTGTTTTAATAGCTTTGTTCCTACAATTTGTTTCTTACACATGAAGTGCTACCCTCTGGGATTGTCTAGCAGCTCTTCTTAGAGCTTCCCCAAGCACTGCACTGTAATAAAACGTGCACAAAGTATTTTCAGCATGGCTTTATACTCTGAGTGCATATAATAACACTATGGGCATGTCGATCGTGCAGACCAGACTCTGACTGTTGTAGATGTCACATGGGCTGGACGGGCATTCCGGTCTGGAAGGAAACAGGAAGCAGACCCGGAAGGAAGAGATGGAAGGACAGGAGGGCATGCTGGGAAATGTAGTCCAGTAGGGAGGGAGACCACCTCCGTATTATAATGAACTTCTGTGTGACCCGGAAATGCTTCCATTGGGCAATCGCCCTGGCACTGGAAGTACTGCTGGGTCTGTAATAAAAGAGACCGCACTCCATTATCCAAGTAAGTCGGAGCTAGGAGGTGGTGGAGGAAAGCTGGAGTGGAGGAGGGTAGTGCAGTAGAGAGAAAGAAAGAAAGAAAGAAAGAAAGAAAGAAAGAAAGAAAGAAAGAAAGAAAGAAAGAAAGAAAGAAAGAAAGAAAGAAAGAAAGAAAGAATTGTGCAGAGAAAAGACCTGTATTTGTGTGTTTGTTTGTGTTTATATCACTTTTTGTGGAGGTAAATATAATAAAACCTTCCAGTATTTGAACCCGGGACTGTGTTTCTGTGTTCGTGTCGGGGTTTGAGCTTGCTGACGCCCACGTTTCCTTCACACTGTCTATTCTCTCATGAGCAAAAAGCAGAAAAAAATATTAGAAAAGTGTACAAAAAACACACTTCTACTGCAACATTGAGAGATCAGGGTGTTTGTTGCTGACTGTTCCAAAACATACAGTACTTTGCAAAGGACATGTACTAAATCTAAATCAGTACAACAGTGAACACTAGACATACTTTCCTACTGCGTCTATGTTAACGTTTTAGTATTTACATGTTTCTGTTACACATAATAAAATTTTGTCTTGTTGAAATAAATTCAACATTCTTGGCTTGTTTTTCTGGAGGTAAACATAGTGCTAACTCCACAGTAAAACAGCTAGTTAATAGGAAAACAACAATAGAGTTGAGCATTTGAATCCATAGCAAAAATATTTCTAAATCCACTATATAATAAAATGCTACAGTTTGTGTGTATGTGTGTGTATCCCTTCGAGCAATCTGATTGGCCAATTTGGCTTTGGTCTGATTGGTCAGAATCACTTTGGTTTCTCAGTCAAATGCGATCAAGACATGTGTGCCAAGCAAGAGAGATTAACACACACAAGGGTACCGAGGAAATGTGTTGGAGGAATGCTAAAAGTCACCTTCAAACAGGGGTAATGTGGGCCCATCTACCATTGGTGGTAGTCAAAATGTGGACAAGAGCCAAGAAACATGTCATCCAATGACACAGTCTGAGAAGCAGGCTTTATGGGAATGTGATTGAGAGAGGAAGCACCGGGCAGGAGAGGTTAAGACACACAAGGACATTGAAGAAAGTCGTAGGATGAATGCTGACAATATATGTAAGCGGGGAGATATAAAATATTTTAAAATTTATTCTATTACCTGTTTTTGAGAGCTAACATAGCTAGGTTCTCATAAATGTACAAATCACACAGCTGTGCTTTTCTGAATGCAGAATAAGAGAAAATAAAAGAAAGGCCTGCTAATAAGATGAGACCAGTTAGAAGTAAAATGACTCTTTGACTGAGAAACTGATTTGAACAAAAACCTGCAGCCAGATGAAGTCCCCAGGACTGAGTTTGAGATCTACTGCACTAGGCCAAGGCATATCACTGGCTGGGGGCATTATGAGTCTAGACAGCTTCTATTTCTCTTTTTATGCTTACATAAGATCCCACCATGACCGTGAGCTTTAAGCTCAATCAAAACCAAACATATTTAACTAATTGGAGCCACATCCCATAAGCATCCCATGAAAACCCAGTTTTCCTGGAGGCAATATTAGAAAAACTCAGCTTGGAAGGCTAATATGGATGTGTTTACAACACAAAAGGTGAAAATACTTTTGCCTAGTGGATTTCCTGACAAACTCCCCACTTACAGTTAAAAAGGCACAGCTAAAAAGGTTCAAATCAGGACATCACTGGTTCAGTTCCTGCTTCAGATTTACTCTGTGACTCTGAGCAAGTCCGTTTAACTGCCTGCGCTGCCATTATAAAAAATCTGTAAAGATTTGCAGCAAATTCTGACCTTATTTTGCAAGTTGCCTTCAGTCAAATATAAGAATAATATTTACAATTAAAGCCTTGATCATAAAGTCAACCTATACTAATGATTCTTAACAGCCTTGCACCTCTATATATTTTGTAATGCCAGTCCACACACATGTAACCTCAGATTTTTGACCAACGGCTTGCTTATTTTTTCAGGAATAAAGCATTAAAGAACTGGTGAGAACTGCTGATCATCGGAACTCACCTAAGAGCTTTTCACTGAGAATATGCTCTGCTTGCCAGTGACCGTGTTCCCTGAATATTCTCCTAGAAATTTGCAGTGCAGTCGGTTTAGATGAGTATGCACCCTATGATACTTTGCAAGACCAGCATGACATCACAGAGCGGTAGCAGCCAGTGTTGAATGGAACAGCCCCAAGTGTATAATGTTGATCCAAACAGTGGGCTAATAATTGTTAGGAAACTTGCAAATTTAATTTAAACACAAAATGTGCATGCAGAAGGAACTGGAACTGTGTTGGTGTATTCATCCCTTAAAGGTAATGTGTTTTTGTATGGACATGTATGTGACCTGTATATAAAATGTGTGCCTACCCCTTCAAAAAACATTACCCAGAGTACTGTGCGGTTGATGCGAACAGGAAGGAGTGATAAATCCACCTGTGTTAGTGTTGTGTTTATTTAGCAGCAATGACAGTGAACAAGCAAAAGTATCAAGGAAATAAAAAAAATGTACTATTCAGTCTAAGAGTGTTGAGTACCTGCTATCAAATCTGTGGGGGGCAAACCTTCATGCTTCCTGTTTGCTACTGTCTGCAAGAAATTTTACTGTTCTAATATTGAATTCTATTAATTTTGTCACAGGTCAGGTCACAGTTTTGGACACAATAATTGGATTAGCAAAGCCATCAGGGACACTTAAAAAACTGCACCATTAAAATTCCACTCAAAACTATTTCAATTTATCCTTTTTCATTAACTTTAAAGCTTTTCATAGTGTTTGGCAAATTCCAAAACATTTCCACAATTTCACAGAATTCGAGATGAAGTGAATTTAACAGGAGTCACTCGTCACTGCTGATGAGACTGCCAGTTGCTTTTAAGTGACAAAAATCTGGAATAATTTACAAATATACTGTAGATGCTGTATATCAGGCTAGTACCGCTACTATTGAAAATATTAATGAAAATCCTAAAAGCGCTCTTTTTGAACTTGGCCTAAATTTAATTTATCTGTGATGCATCTGTTGTAAACATATACAATTAATACTGCATAATCACATATGTTATGCTTTGCAGTAATTCACAGAGATGTGAATGACAGTGCTAAATATATAAACTATACTTAATAAATATATTTAATATTTAATTAATATATTAATATAACATTATAATAGTTACTAGGTTTTTTTTCGTCTTTGGTTTCCCTTTCCAGTGTCCAGTCCACTTGGCCTTTTTTGATGCTGGAAAGGATGAAGAACACTACTACTACCCGTGATTATCAGAGGTGACTGTGTGCAAAGGGTACAGACCTATAAATACCTGGGAGTGCAGCTGGATGATAAATTGGGCTGGACTGCCAAAACTGATGCTCTGTGCAAGACAGGACAGAGCCGACTATACTTCCTTAGATGGCTGGCATCCTTCAACATCTGCAATAAGATGCTGCAGATGTTCTATCAGACGGTTCTGGCGAGTGCCCTCTTCTACGCAGTGGTGTGCTGGGGAGGCAGCATAAAGAAGAGGGATGCCTCACACCTGGACAAACTGGTAAGGAAGGCAGGCTCCATTGTAGGCATGGAGCTGGACAGTTTAACATCTGTGGCAGCGCAACGGGCGATGAGCAGGCTCCTGTCAATCATGGAGAATCCACTGCATCCACTAAACAGTGTCATCTCCAGACAGATGAGCAGCTTCAGAGACAGACTGCTGTCACTCTCCTGCTCCACTGACAGAGTGAGATCGTTCCTCCCCCCAACTATGTGACTCTTCAATTCCACGGGGGGGGGGGGGGGGGGGGCTTAGGGACATTAACATTATACAATGTTATTGACTGTTATACCTGCCTCACACTCTCCACTTTTTAACTGTTTATATCACTCTTTGATTAATATTGTTTTTATCAGTATGCTGCTGCTGGAGTATGTGACCGCCCTGGTTCCTTTGGGGGCCACGGGTACAGAGCTGGTCACCGCCAGGGGGCGCCCCAGTGCCACACCCGGAAGTGCTGGGGGGAAGAAGACTGGGGACACCCGGAGGGCTTCTGGGAGCACAGCCGGCACTTCCGCCACACAGGGGAGTGTCCACGGAGGATTGTCGGGAAGCACCTGGAGCTCATCCGGGCGTGTATAAAAGGGGCCACCTCCCTGCAAACGATGACTGGAGTCGGGCGGATGTGGACGAGAGTCATGTTGGAGAGGAGTGGAGGCGGCCTGAAGGTAGCAGGCACTGTAGAGGGAGGCCTGGACTTTGGGGGATTGGTGCTGGAGGCACTGGGTGTGTGCAACTATAAACTGTAAATAGTGTATAGAATAAACGTGTGTCGGGTGACATAACAATGTCCATCTGTCTGTGTCTGGGCTGCCTCTCACTATATATATATGCCAATCCCGGGCAGGGTGCCAACCCACCATATATATATATATATATATATATATATATATATATATATATATATATATATATATATATATATATATATATATATATATGCATGCTAAGGCTTGTGTTTGTCGTTCATGCAATTATTCACAAATCACTGGGACTAGAACCTTCATCTGGGCCTTAATTGAAAACTTATGAAGTTATATCCACTGGTGGAGCAAAATCCTACAAAGTTATCAGAGTTCATGACTGATTGATAGGCAAACTGATCGAGAAGGTGACATGGCAGAAAGAAAAAGAAGAGTGGTGACATCTGGTGAATATGAAGAAAATTATAGAAGCTGATTAAGTGTTAGAAAGAAGAAGAATGACAAGTCTAACATTTGCTACATGCCAGTTGCTTCTGGCATTGTAACCTGCTGGTTCTCGCTGTGGCCTTGATCTTGGGAGGACCAGAGGTCTGCGTGTTTTGTAGTATAAATATATATTTTATTGATTTGCTGTTATTATTGCATTGCTGCAGAACTGACCCAATGGATTTCTGCTTGTTTCATTACTCTTTTAGGTATCTCACTATCAATTAAAAGACGCCTCACTATAGCCACATTACAATGGCGATTGTGTGACGGTGGCAGGCTCGCCCTTTTTATATGCTCTTATAGCAATGAAGCTACTCACTTGAATGATGCAATGGCAGCTGAATGGACTGTCCTGATTCAGCGCTCTTGTCATCCCCAGCTAATGCAACAGTCAGTACTGTTTCTGGGTGTTTGCTCCACTAAGCATGTTGCTGAGTCGGACCATAGGTCTTCACCTTGTCCTGCTTCTGACCTAACAGATGTTTGCTCATTTCATTGCTTTTAAATATTTTGTTGTCCTCAGAAAGGCAGCTTGCTATGGTCGCTGTAGAATGACAATCATATGACTACTGCAGGCTTACCATTTTTAAAGGCTGCTGACTTACACTGATGTCATCCCTGATTGACGCAACTTGTCAATGTTGATTCATAATCATTAAAACAGCCTCCTTAAGAATGGAGATAAATTAAATATTTAAAGTCCTCTGTCTTGGGTGGCACGGTGGCGCAGTGGTAGCGCTGCTGCCTCGCAGTTAGGAGACCCGGGTTCGCTTCCCGGGTCCACCCTGCGTGGAGTTTGCATGTTCTCCCCGTGTCTGCGTGGGTTTCCTCCGGGCGCTCCGGTTTCCTCCCACGGTCCAAAGACATGCAGGTTAGGTGGATTGGTGATTCTAAATTGGCCCTAGTGTGTGCTTGGTGTGTGTCCTGCAGTGGGTTGGCGCCCTGCCCGGGATTGGTTCTGTGCCCTGTGTTGGCTGGGATTGGCTCCAGCAGACCCCCGTGACCCTGTGTTCGGATTCAGCGGGTTGGAAAATGGATGGATGGAAGTCCTCTGTCTTGATTTGTCCAGAGCCTCTAATGAACCTTAAATCAACAATAAAAATAATCTTTTAGGGGAGGTGCTCATTACCGGGAAGCTTAGGGGTGAGGTTATAAATGCAGAAAAATGTGATCGCATTATAGTTATTTTTAGTTTGTTAAAGCAAAAGTTAATTGGGTTTTTCATAAAGGCATTTGTAAAATGAGATCAATCCCAAAATATACAGTACTTTCTATGATTTGATAAATAATCATGTTTCTGCTTCAGACTAGCAGTAATTCAGCTTTCACATCTTTAATAACGGTGTTTCAATCTATCCAAACCACATTCCAAAACCAACAGAAATTAATTTGTCATTTTCCCTTGTGAATTTTTTAAAAAATATTTTAAAGTCTTTCTTGTTGTCCATCCCTGTGGGTCTATGTTCAAACTTGGGGATAAACACACATGCTTTAGTTACTAAAAAACAATTACAGCCTCCCTACAGATGACATCTTATTACAATTTAAAAGTATTCTTAGCAAAAGGGATAAACTCAGCGGGGAGTATGAGACATGAATTAAAAGTAAGTTGTGCTATTATTTCAGTGTAATCTCTTAGGCATTCGGGTCCATAAAAAAGTCAGGCGTGCATTCAGCAGCATTTTAGATTGAGGGGCATGCCAGTCCATCAGCCACAGTTGTTTCACTTCTCTTCATATTAAACATTTGGTGACACCCAAACTGAAAGGCAACTGATGGGTCTGCATCTATGAGCACTTTTGTCTTATGCATTGTGTCCTTAGCACAGACCAAATTCATAGTTATCTCATTTCAGGTTTTCCAAAAGACAAAAGACTTGGCAAGTATTTGGAAGAGCAAAAAGCACTAAATTGTAATTTTTACATGGAGCTAAAGTCTACCTCAACGGTACATAGCAAAAGGAAAGTCTAGATATGACACCCTCAGATATATGGCAAGTTAATATAACGTTTATATTATCTGAACATGCATTTAAAATATCTTGAAATGAATTTCAAGATACCTTAAATGCATATTAACATACCTCAAATTGATTTCAAGATATCTTGAAATGCCACTTTGTTCATTTTAAGATATCTCAAATGCAATTCAAGACATGTCGAAATAACATCCAGTTTATTTTGATATATCGTAAATGAATTTCTGGAGGGGGGGCGGCACAGTGGCGCAGTGGGTAGCGCTGCTGCCTCGCAGCTAGGAGACCCGGGTTCGCTTCCCAGGTCCTCCCTGCGTGGAGTTTGCATGTTCTCCCCATGTCTGCATGGGTTTCCTCTGGGTACTCCGGTTTCCTCCCACAGTCCAAAGACATGCAGGTTAGGTGCATTGGCGATTCTAAATTGTCCCTAGTGTGTGCTTGGGGGGTGTGTGTGTGCGCCCTGCAGTGGGCTAGCGCCCTGCCCGGGATTGGTTCCTGCCTTGTGCCCTGTGTTGGCTGGGATTGGCTCCAGCAGACCCCCGTGACCCTGTGTTCGGATTCAGCGGGTTGGAAAATGGATGGATGGATGGATAATGAATGGATGGATGAATTTCTGGAGGTCTTGAAATTATTTCTTGTTCATTCAGAGATATCATCAGTACATTTGGAGATATCTTAGAATTGCTTTCTTTTTGTTATGAGATTACTCAAATTTAGATATCTGGACCAGGCTTGATGTCACGTTTACTCATGTGGAAATTTTGTTAGTTTTCTGAAAAGGAAAAAGAGAAAACTGTTTTCAATTATTAAATAAAAGTGGCTTGAGATTTTATGACTAAAAAGTTGTGCAGTGCCACACACGTGCACTTGGGAGTCAACTAAAGGGATGAGAAAACATCAATTCCATGCCAGGCCTGGGGGCGGAGGGTTGCACTGTACCTCTCTCTTTTCTCTCCGCAGACCAAACACGACAAATCCTGCCTGTATATGATTTTGCCCCGAGGACGTCACTTCCTTTGAACCGCCTATAAAAACCCCTCATCCTCCATATTTGATCAGTTCTGTTTTGGACTCTAACCTGTACACAAACTTAAGCCTTTTGTAGCCAGGAAAACTATACGGGCAGCTGCCCCAAACTTTTGTTGTGTGTCCGACTGGTTATTTCACAGCAGTTTAATTTTTTTTATCTTTGGAGCAATTTCTTATCATGCCATCAAAAGTTCTCTTCCATTCCTTCATTTTTTCTTGACTGTAAGTCTTCCTTCAGCAGTCTACCTTTGTGAAATACTCCAATTGGCCACAACATTAAAACCACTTGCAGGTGACGTGAATGACACTGATTATCTTGATAAAATGGCGACTGTCAAGGAGTGGGGTATAGTCAGCCAGTGAACAGTCTGTTTTTGAAGGTAATGTGTTTGAAGTGGGAAAAAAGGTCAAGCATAAGTATGTGAGTGAATTTGACAAGGGTCAGCTTGAGATTGCTAGACGGCTGAGTCAGAGCATCTCCAAGATGGCATTGTTTTGGGGGTGTTCCCAGAATGCAATGGTTAGAACCCACCAAAAGTGTCCTAGGAAAGAACAACTGGTCAACTGTTGACAAGTTCATGGGCACCCAAGGCTCATTGATACGTGTGGGGAATGAAGGCTAGTCCATCTGATCTAAATCCACAGAAGAGCTACTGTAGCACAAGCTGCTGAAAAACTTAATGCAGGCCATGAGAGTAAGGTGTCAGAACACACAGTGCATTGTAGCTTTCTGCATATTGGGCTGTGTACTCTCAGAACAGTCAGAGTGCCCACGCTGATCCCTGTCCACCACTGAAAACACCTGCAATGTGCACATGAGAGTCAGCACTGGACCATGGAGTTATGGAAGAAGGTGGCTTGGTGTGATTATTTGTTATGGGATTATTTATTTTTTTATTTATTTCAGATGGAGTACTACACTTTTTTTTTTTACAATGTTTTGGATTATTTGCTATATGTGTGTGTCCTCATCTGCCTGGCTCATCTCGGTTACGGTACAGATAGCGATGGGTTCAAGAGGCTGCTGGACGCGACAGGAGAATGGCATCAACCCACACCATCACAGGTAGCTGCTCAATATATAAAACCTGCATTTAACAACCTGGTTAGGTGAGCACCATTTGATATTTGAGAGAATGAAAACTTCCTAGTCTACTGGTGTTCCTTTATTTATCCTTTAACCAATGAAACACAATTTAAACGGCTTTAAAGGAGCTCTTGGCCAGGAATCTACTGAACTTGGAATTAAGAGGAAAGCTGAATAAGAGGTGAACTGGTGGAAGGCAAGGAGGCCAGATACATTTCAAGAAAGGTGTTTGAGGTGGAAAATTAAAATCTGTTGACATTTGATTGAGGATGGAAAGAACTCTGAATATTTTATCAGTTAGTCATAAACATTTTACTGTTAGGCAATGCCTGGGAGCTTGGCAGATTTCTTGTTCTGTCCATTTATTTTGATTCTTTCTGTGTTATCTCTCCTTTTGTTTATTATTTCTGCAGTAAAGCAGATTATTTCAGTAATTTGATTAACTTGGTATTTATTCTGGATTCAAGGACACGTCAAGAGCTTACAGCCCTGCTCACAATAGGCAGTCAAAGTCTAACAGACTAGTCCATTAGAGACTTAAAAGATATTTGAGTGGCTGTGACTACATACCAGTAACCACTGCCATTATTTCAGTAAAATGTCTTTTAACTACATGTGTATCACTTAGCAAAAGGGCTAATCAAATCAAATATTTGTCTAGTAAATCTATGTCCAAATGTATAAAACTTTGTTGTCCTTCTGAATAAGACAAGTTCATATAAGGAAGCTGCACAATAAGTATGATTACAAGAAAGTGGTCATAGTGACATCACCAAACTAACATAAACAGAAATAATATTCAAATGACATCAGCATTCTCCTTAAATTGTATCTTAATTTACCTGCACTGAGAAAAAAGAAAATAAAAAGACTTTTTATTATTAGACAATGTCATACTTTAATATGTGGTAATGTGTTTTTTGTAGTTTTACAATCAGCCGCTTGCTCTTCTCAAAGGAATTTTAGTGAACATGAGAAGGAGACAAAGAGTGGCATGGAGAATGATCTACCAGTCCGGCAGATGGCTGTCATTCCTTCCTTAATAATTTTGAACTGATAATGTTACATTCTCCATAAAAAAAAGAAAGATCAACTGCCTATATGACGCCGACCCAATGGCTCCCTGTTTACTCTTACCAATCTGCTTGTGGTCAGCTGCATTGCTCTTAGAAAATGAAGAAGTCAGATGACAGATCTAGCCCTGCCACTGCATGTAAAACTATGAAAACATTGAATGTTTTCAGGTATAAAATTATTGCATACTTTTACTCAATGTTTAAACATATATAATACAGTATCTTATAATCCCAATGGGGCCCTCCTGACTCACGTGCCAGCCTCAGGGCATATCTTACATCCACTTAGCTAGCGAACTAGAGAACTACTTAATGATTTAGATCAGGTATCATTCTAGAATTTGCTTGAAGATTCCGGTTGATTTTGCGAATTCTCTCATTGCGCTAAGAATCATAGTTTGCTTGCAGGAGTGAAATATTCACACAAATCCGAGACAGAGGCCGAGGGGAGGTGGAAGTGTGATGTCAGGAGTTGGGAGTCAGCCTAACTCTACGTTTTGGAGCATAACTTGCCTCTGCATAACTAGCGATAACATTTTGTTTATTGATGTTTAAAGTTTGTCCTGTTTCAGTACTATATAAATGTAATGAATTATTATTATTATTATTATTATTATGTGGGTAGAGTCGCGGGGAACAGCTAGTCAGTTATATACAAAGGAAAACTGAAGAAAATGTCTCAGTTACAATGTGTTGTTTATTAATGACTGGTCTTTTTGTCCACATTAAGTTATACTTTTACTTCTATCTTTCATAGTGGTGGTGTAACCAAGTCATCCATCAGCTATTAGACAGGTGTTGCAAGATCAAACCTGGCGACCATTTCCTTAGTGTCCATTATTGTGAATACCCCAGAGCATGCAGGTGTTACCATGTCTGGTACCAGGATTTAAACACAAGGTAACTGTCAAGACTTCAAAAACAGTTAAAAAAGACCATATTATTGCTTACAACTCTTACTAAACTATTGTTTGAGTGTGGCACTGTGGCTGGGCCTTTGGTAATCCTAATTTTTGTGCTTACCTGTTCTTTTCCATATTGTAATTTTTTTTGCTCACAGGAGCCTTATACCATAGGCATGCACCTAATTGCAGCTTCCTTAGGGCTGGATAGGTGAAGCAAGCCCTTGCAAGCTCATATACAGATTGTAAAATAGGTTCCAGTTTTTTTAGGAGTACATATGGATCTGCTAGGGTGCAGCAACACTGGTTTTCTTTAGTACCTCTTCACTGAGAGGTTTCCCTCACTTACTTCAAAGTAATTCTCTTGTATGGCACAATCTTCATAAGTGTGTTTTGGGATGTTACACAATGAATTTCTATTTGAAATCTTAATTGAATTATTACTTTGAAAATTGTTTGAAAAATGTATTAAATTCAGAAGCAGTCCTTTTAAATAGTTTTTGACATATATTATTTCCACTTTTAAAAATAGTACATATTATAAGCTCCTTACAAGCTTTTAGGTATTAATTTTGCAAATATAAGGTAATTATTGTAAAATAAAAACACTACATTACAAATAAGGAGGGACAAGTCAGCCCACCTTTCTTGTTGAATTAGCTAATTGATTCCTGGAAGTACTAAAGTGAATCAGGATATAAATGGGAACTTACACAGTTATCTTAGAACATGATTTATGACTGTGCATTCCCACTGACCCCTTCTCAGCTGTAAATTAAAGGCAGTTACTTAAATTCAATAATGAAGTCCATCTGCCTCAAGTGGCACCCTAATGCATGCAAAGCAGCTACATGTAATGCAAATGAGCCTGAGCCCAGTATAAAATTGAAACAAGACATTGCATACTATTATTTTTCCCAGCGTATTGATAGAAATAGTGTCAATTACCTATTCTATAGCAATGCCAGAATTCTGCTAAAGTTGTTACTGCTGCCCATTCTTGAATACCATTTAATTAAAAACCATGGAAATCCTAAACTCCATCTCAAAATAAAAATACTTGGCAAATAAGCTTGTACTGCAACAATGGCTATTTTCTCTTTTCTTTCATACAACGCAGCACTAAAGGAGAGAGTAGGTCGTCCTCCAAAACCGTCCTTTGTCAATCTTTGGAAATGCATAAATGGAATTTACAGGTAAGGAGAAGCTACTGGATAATGTTGGATAGCAATGGCGGTCTCAGACATCTCCTTTTCTTAACACTTTGAACGTTAGGTACGAGTTACATAAGTCATATGTCATTAAGCCTATCAAAGTGCGACATGTGATATCACTCTTACCTCAGCATGCAGCCACTATAGACACAGCCAGATTGCTGGTGAGCTTTACTGTCACAGCTCAGTTACCTACTATAGTTCTTCCATCTAGTGGTTAGACAAAGTGTTTTTGAAGTAGCCAAAAGAAGAAGTAGATGCAACACCTTGCAGAAAAAAGTGTTATAAATAGACAATCAATAGTAATGTCATCACAAAATAGCTTAAAATGTTTGGAAAAAACTAGATTTGTTGCAAGATGAATACTTGATGAGAATGACAGTGATTGAGATAGTGACAATCAATTGGATGATATGGAACCAGTAGGCTCTGGCACTGATGCAGATAGCTGCCTTGAAAAGGACTTCTTCAATACAAGGCATCCGACTTGTCATGACTGTCAGGACTGCACTACATGAACATTCTGCCACCCACTGAGTGCAAACAGTCACCTGGGGCCTCATGTATAAATGGTGCGTACACACAAAAATGTTGCGTAAGCCCATTTCCACGCTTCCACGATGTATAAAACCTAAACTTGCCGTAAAGCCACGTACATTTTCACGGTAGCTCCAACCCTGGCACGCGCAAGTTCTCCACTCGGTTTTGCAAACTGGCGGCACCCAGCGTCAAAGCAGTGCTACTGTTCCAGTGTGGTTTTCCTTTCTTTTTTAGATCCACATCCCTAACGTGGCTTTACTGTATAAATACACTGAAATTAACCGCATATTGTGTATTAGTTTAATGCATGAGATTGTACTTAACCTGTAACAATATAATGGTCCACAGAATGGTCAAACTATTCCAAATACCATAACTGCTTTAGCGTTGTTACTCTCACTGCAACTTCTTCTTTTTATTTCAGCTGCTCCCATTAGGGGTTGCTACAGCGGATCATCTTTTTCCATATTACTCTCACTGCACCACTTGGAGTATTTATATCACTGTATCTGAGTGGGGAATCACAGATCTACAGCAGCTGATTGGAAAGAGATTATCGGTATATAGCATCAAGCACACTCTGCCTCAGCCATGCTGTCTATTGAACTGCTCTCATACGGCAAATGCTTCAGAGCCTTTCCTCGCAGTTCAGAAACAGTTTCATCCCAAGAACTATAAACACACTCAATCAGTCCATCAAGTGCTCCTTGTAGAACGCTTTGTACTTAAAAGTACAATTACCTCACTGTAAACTTGTGATACAGTTATAATTTTGCACAACCTGAGCCACTTTATAAAGTGCGTATTTACATATGATGACGATATAATTTTTAAGATGAAATGCAGGAAAATTTGTTTATTATATTATACAGATAAAATGTTAACATCATTTAAATAAAAATAATCTATACAGTAATCCCTCGCTATATCGCGCTTCGCCTTTCGCGGCTTCACTCCATCGCGGATTTTATATGTAAGCATATTTAAATATATATCATGGATTTTTCGCTGCTTCGCGGGTTTCTGCGGACAATGGGTCTTTTAATTTCTGGTACATGCTTCCTCAGTTGGTTTGCCCAGTTGATTTCATACAAGGGACGCTATTGGCAGATGGCTGAGAAGCTACCCAGCTTACTTTTCTCTTTCTCTTGCGCTGACTTTCTCTGATCCTGACGTAGGGGGATTGAGCAGGGGGGCTGTTTGCACACCTAGACGATACGGACGCTCGTCTAAAAATGCTCAAAGATTATCTTCACGTTGCTATCTTTTGTGCAGCAGCACGGTGCTTCGCATACTTAAAAGCTCGAAGGGCACGTATTGATTTTTGCTTGAAAAACAAACTCTGTCTCTCTCTATCTCTCTCTTTGTCTGCTCCTGACGGAGGGGGTGTGAGCTGCCGCCTTCAACAGCTTTGTGCCGCAGTGCTTCACATACTTAAGCCAAACAGCCCTATTGATTTGTTTGCCAGAGATTGTTTTCTCTATCTATGTGACATTCTGTGCTCCTGACGCGCACTCCTTTGAAAAGGAAGATATGTTTGCATTCTTTTAATTGTGAGACGGAACTGTCATCTCTGTCTTGTCATGGAGCACAGTTTAAACTTTTGAAAAAGAGACAAATGTTTGTTTGCAGTGTTTGAATAACGTTCCTGTCTCTCTACAACCTCCTGTGTTTCTGCGCAAATCTGTGACCCAAGCATGACAATATAAAAATAACCATATAAACATATGGTTTCTACTTCGCGGATTTTCTTATTTCGCGGGTGGCTCTGGAACGCAACCCCCGCGATGGAGGAGGGATTACTGTATTGTTAATAATAAAACTTGTGAGGACACGGTGCCGCAGCGCTAGCGAGGAGCTGGAGCTCCATTCACGGATTGTTCCTGCCTCGCGCTGTATTCTTGCTGGGGCTGGCACAACACTGGAAGGATAGACGGATAGAATAATTAAACACGTACTACGAAGATATTTCAATGTTCCTTAAAAGTTTTGAAGAATCAGTGTTCTAAGCTTACAGATGGCTTAACGTTTATTACAGAGCTGATTATGTGGTAATTGGGTATTTGGAGAAAGAAAAGTAAGGACAGGAATTGGGGGTTACTACATTTGAAAGAGATAGTACTGCTGCAATAAATTATTTCATCGAAGGTCGCGCATGGCGCAGCAAGCATCTTACGGGAGGCATGAACAATCTGCGGACGAGGCGCCTGCTCGTCACTATCACTGTGCCACCGTGTTCCCATGTTCAATAACAGGCTTTAACTCCTATCATCATGAAAATGATATCAAGTATACATCTCAGTATTTTAATTATTCAGAGAGCTGTAATATCACGAATGTAATGGATTCTGTGTCCTGTCGGAGGAAGAGAAAGTCCATTTAAGAAACACGTAGTGATTCACACACATAGAGCACATAGAAGATCAAACACAAAACAAAGCATTTAACGTGCTACTTTAGTTACGATGGAATTTGAGAAAATAGTAAATTAAACAATTTTAAGATGAAGTTTATGATGTTCTACTTTAATGACAAAATAAACTATGTGATTAAAGTGGAAATTTTGACATTAAAGTTGACATTTTGTGCTTTTTTCCCACTGTGTGCCTATTTTTTTCTCTGTACCCTAATAAGCTTTCATATGACACTCAGATGGTGGGCTACGACTCGCCTTTTCACAGCGACTTTGATATCTGACATCTTTTTTATTTCGAGCACTGTGCGACTTTGTGAACTTGAGCTTTCGAGTTTCTTCGACACTCTGTCACTCGATCAACTTCCTTTTGTTGAATATATCACTGTTTAAACCAACAAATAGTAAGTTTTTCCTTGCCGCCTTCATTTGGTATTCGCTGAAATTCTTCTATTTTCCCTCGTGCTTTTCCCATTGTCTTTTCACATAAGGCTGAGGTTAAGGGCTATTGATATTGATTTGCATATTCAAAGAGGCATAATTCTGGGAGGAGTTGGGGAGGGACAGCAGGCACGTGCATGTGCGTTACTCTTCACACTGACCAAGATTTATGTAGCGGAAGAACATGGAAGTTGGCAAACGCACAGATTTATGCATCTGGATTTTTTTGTGCATACGAACATTTCCGCTTTAGTCCGTACGCCATGTTATAGTGTGAATTCTACGCACGGCGTAGTGTGAAGAACATGAAACGTGTTATATTTACAGCACTTGTTCTATGAACCCTGAACTCTGCATGGGGCCACCATTCAAATGAAGACTTTTAGTACTGTTCCTGGTCAAAATAAAGTAATTAACAGTTTCTTTACATTTTTAACAGAGTTATAACATTGCTTTCTAAACATTACATTTTTATGACTTTTGATAGAGTTCATTATTTGTCATGTACTGTATGCATAGACCTATACTGCAGGTAATAAATGGTCAAGCAGTCAATGTGTTAATAGTGATGGGGACTAAATAAAAATTAAATATTATAATTAAAAAGACACCAAACATATTTAATCAAAGAACAGCCAATGCTCTATGTTAAACAACTAAACATTAGGTGAGCACAAAGGAGTGGCTACAGTAGCTCAAAACCCCACCCTTTTACCCTCATTGGCTGAGATGCCATTTCCTCTCTCTACTACCTAAGTGATTACTTCCAAGCACAAGTGTTCTCCTCTTTTTCATTGTAACAAACAAAGAAAAAACATTGTGCCTTGTTAAAGCTAGGTAGGTACTTTCCTACTACCCTTTATTAAATAAATTATGGTCTACAATAATTATTGTTATTAACCCATTATTTAATGTTGCAACTAACAAATTTAATTTTTATAAAAATAAAAACATTTTAATTTTAATACTTGCAACATATTCCAAAAAAACTGTGGATAGTAAACAATTTTCCAGTTTGTAACATTGTCTTTCCTTCCCAAAATACTTACACAACACTGAGGTACTGAAGACACCAGTTTATTGAGTGTTTCAGGTGTAATTTGGTCCTGTTCATCTTGCAGATATGTAAGGTGTGCAACAGTATGAGATCTTCCCTGCCACATTTTTAATTTAAAAATATGCCATACATTCTCACTTAGGGACAGGTCAGGAAAGCAGATAGGCCAGTCAAGCCCCCACACCCCTTCCTGTGCAGCCATGCCTCTGTAATGTGCACAGAGGACTGTTTAACTCATTAGACTCTTTAACCCATTAGACTCTTCAGCCACAGGGGGTGGTTGAGTTCTGGGCCTAATGTTCCTTCTCTGCTCATAAGCTATATTAGCTATATTAGCTATCCACTAAATCTGATATCGCACTACTTGGTCACTACTGTGTTACCTTTGTTCATAATGTGTCACTTTAAACATGTTATCCTATCAGCATACGCCATGTCACTTTTTTTTTTTACTTTAATATTATGTCACTTTAGTATCTGTCACTTTATTATTATGTGCCACCTGTCACTTTGATAGTAATATTATTTGCACAACTCCCTTTGCACTGGCATTATTGTATGCACCATCTACATTACCCGTATTGATCTCTAAGATTACAATCCCAGTGTACGTACTTAATGTTATTTGCATAGTGTGTACTTAAAAGTTTGTATCGAACTTGGTGACTTTGTATCTAACTTGGTGAGAATTCAAGCAAAATGACACCTTTTATTGGCTAAATAAAAGATTACAATATGCAAGCTTTTGAGGCAACTCAGGCCTCTTCTTGCCTGAAGAAGGGGCCTGAGTTGCCTCGAAAACTATAATATTTTAATCTTTTTAATTAGCCAATAAAGGTGTCACTTTGCTTGACTCCTCACTATATTCATAATGGCTAACACGGTACAACACCCTAGTACTAACTTAAAAAACTGCTAAAAACACATTACTTTAACATGGTTTTCTCATAACTTCATTTTAGTGTTCTTGTTCCTGAAAATATGAGCCATGTTGTTTGCAGCAATAGTAAGTCCTGAATGAAGTTTCACCAAACTCAATTCAGTTAAGTCCAAAATCAGTAATTTAGGTAGACGAGAAAAATTCTCGGTTTATTAAATTCTCTTTTTAGTCAACTAAATCACTTTTAACAAAGATGAAGTTACTGTTATCTATCGAAACCCAGCATTCAAAAGAAATATTTTTCTATAAAACCCAAAAACCGACAACACCAGGAAAACAAAATAGCAAAAAGCATCATCTAAAAACACAGAAAGAGCACAAAACTGTTCTGTTATAATAACCAACACATGTTTTTGTTTGTTTTTGTAAAAAGAAATACTTGTTTTTTTGCTGCAAGAGTTATTACAAGAATTAGAAAGTATGACTGCATAACTCCAGCTCTTATGTTTTTACCCTGACTTATATTTTAAGCCATAAATGGCCAAAGCTGTGTTTACCTATCTGAACTTATTTCTAATTAAATTGTTGCGTTTTAAGATCCCAAAATGGCAGCCTACTGAAAATTTCAAGTATTAGCAAAATAACAATGGGAAGTCACGCTTTTAGTTACAGGGCCACAAACCTGTGGAATGATCAGCCTCCTTTTATAAGAGATACCCCTACAGTCACAGCTTTCAATTCAGGCTGAAGACTCTCTACTTTAGTCAAGCACAGTGTTTAACCCAGTCTTGCCCTTCTTAGTGTCTTTGAGACCCAATCCACACAATCTATAATGATCCTTAGACCATGGGGTGGGCCCCCCCCTTGGACAATCACCACTGACAGTCATAGAGGAGGATACTTTTAAAAAACTATGGTCTAGCATACTATGATCAAAGATGCTAATTGCATGTGCATATTACTTATCTGTTTGTTAGTTATTTGTATCAAGATTCAAGAGATACAAAACAATACAATATTGAACCATTATTAAACCTCCTTTATTCTATGTTTCTGTTTGGTACCTTGATGTGGCACTGCTCTACGCCCAAGCTGTTTTCCTGCCCATCAAACAACAGTTGTGATACAGGAAACCTTGGAATTAAAGGAAGGACAGATTCTGTCATCATATTAGATGGACCAGTGCAGGTGTATACTATAGAATACCCAGAAGGGGGCCTAGTACTCCAGGACTGTTTTGGACTTTGTCTTTTGGCTTTGTTGGGTATAACTGACTGTTGGCCACCCACAGGTTTCTTTTCTTTAGTGATTCTGCAGACTGCAGTTTTTTATTTTCCTCTCCTTGGTTGTTATTTTATAACAGTTTGGTAAATGGACAGATATTTTTCGGTTCCGTTTATATTAATCAGTTTAGAACTGCTTTGTCTTCCTGTGTTTTTAAACAAACCAGTGTCATTATGTGTATGCATTCTGCAGTTAGTAAAGTTTGTAATTGCATTAGCTTGTGAACTTGTTACAGGGCTCTGTGATGAGTGCTATGCAAAAATAAACTGAATTGAACTGAATGTCTAATTATAATAAAATGATGTAGGAAGACATGGGGCTCAAAACCAATGAAGAGGAGAGATTAAATCCAAGCTAGAGGAATGCATAGTGAAGACAAGGGTTTCATTTAATTTTCTCTACCCTGAAGGATATGGAAAATGTGTCGTATAAGACAGCATTTTGGAAAAGAAGTCACAATTCATAATTACATTGGTAGAAGTGGGACACATTCATAACCTATGGAAATAAAGCACAGTGTGTGTCGAAGTGCCTGGTCTATTGCTTATCAAGACATTGTGCAAGACTGATTTTTAATAAAATCTATTTCCATGGCGCCCGTTACAAATAAGGAAGTCTGACGACCCAGAAACTGCACCACAGCATTGTCTGCCACAAGCAATGGGCGTTCTATTAAAGAGTTCAAATAATGAAAGAGAAATACAGAGAGCAGAGTGCATAATTTATACAGGAATTGGAGAAAGCCAATTAAACCTGCAGTCTAATTCACAAGCCATTCAGAAGCCCCTGGGAAACGTCGTGTTAGAGTTAATTTGTAGCTCAGAAGTTTTAATAGTAAAATACACAGCTCAGGCGAGCCATGAAGGTTCCAGTTCAGTGCTCATGTCCATGTCATGTTCTCCTTTATTCAGCTCACCTATAAAGTATCTGCTTGGTGAAAAGCAAAGCATGTCCACTCTGGCACTCCTACAGTTCATCAAGCTGTCTTTAAGATGTCAAAACATTTTGCATTTTACATGATAAATGTATCTATTTTGAGAGACCTTTTTAATCTTTGATGGACTTTGCATTCATTAGGAAAGTTCCCTACCCTATACGAGCTCTTTGTTGAAAACTCTTGATGTAGGATATATAATTCAGGATGCTTGTAGGATTCCTTTGCATCTACAGGATACTGATAGATTGTTTGTACTCCACTTTATCTCAAAGAGTGAAGACTAATAACACTTCCCTATGCAAATAGATCCTGGACATCCTGACAGACAGATTCCAGACAGTTTGCCTCTGAAACAACATCTCCAATGCCATTACACTGAGCTTTGGCAACCCCAAACCCCCCGGGGCTGTGCACTCAGCCCACTCAGCTGACAATTGTACGGCTGTGTACAGGTCTAAAACCATTGTTAAGTTTACAAATAACACTGTGGTGGTGGGTCTCAACAACAGCTTATAGAATGGAGATAATGTACGACGATTTGTTGACTAGTAAAAGTGCAACAATCTGTCTGTTAATGTGGACGAGACGAAAGGGATGATTGTTGACTTCAGGAAGGTTCATGCTGTCCACACCCCACTGCACATTTACCTCCTCAGTGTTACATTTTTTCTCGAAAAAACATGTAAAAAGTGTTGCATTTTTTGGCATGAAAAATTACATATTTAGAAAAACTGATCTTTCAACCATAAAACATGCAAAACACTAAAAGTACAAAGTCATATATAATGATACAAATAATAATAATAATGTTAATAATAAAAATAATGCTAATATCATATTTACTGTCAAAAGGTGTTGTTTGTGTGGTATATCGAAGCACAGTGAAATACACAGTCCAAGTCACATCCAGGACAATAGTAACGTGATTCCTTGTGGATTTTCTTTCCAGACTGATCAGCCTTTGAACAGCAAACTCCACGTGTGATTGACACAAGCATCAATTTCAGATTCATCAGATTCACTTTTGATTTCACTTTCTGTTTTAATTTCACTGCCGGAAGACAGATTCACTTCATCACAACTGCTCGTATCACTAACAAAAGAATGCAAAACCTGGTCTGCTGAAAAATGTTTCTTATGAGATGCCATTATAAGGCTAGGAGAAGTTGTGTCTGCACCATTGCCTGGGTAACACTCAAGCCTGTCGCTTATGCAAGATACGTCTATATCATTTCCCGAGAAATGCTCAGCACTAATGCTGTTGGCACTTTTACAGCCGAGTAATCCTGAAGTCTAACACTTACGGGAGATGCGTCTATACAGTTGACCAATTGACGCTTGGGACTAACGCTTTTAGTGCTGCTTTAACAGTCCGAGTGATGCTCTAGTTAATGCTAAGGAGGTTAAGGGCTTCTGTGGTCAAAGTGATCAAGTGCTCCAAATTCCTTGGTGTGGTCCTGGCAGCTGACCTTACTTGGTCAATTAATACAACCTCCATAGCCATGAAGGAACAGCAGTGTCTTCACTTCTGATGAAGGAAAGGGGAGACAAGCCCAATTCCCCCCATTTTCACCACATTCTATAAGGTACCATTGAGAGTGTTCTGACCAAGTGCAACACTGTCTGGTTTGGGAATTGTAGTGTCTCTAAACATAATGTCCTACAACAAATATTCCACACAGCAGCAATGATCACTGGAACCTCTTTGCCCACCATTAAAGACATCTTTATTAAGTGGTGAATCCGCAAAGCCTATACCATTGTGAAGAACCGCTCCCACCTCTCTCATGGTCTCTTTGTCCCACTTCCATCTAGCAGAAAGTACCATAGCATCCAAACAAGTTCTGCAAGGTTCTGCAACAGCTTCTACCCCTTGGCTGTCCAGACTCTCAATTCTGTACTGCCCTCCTATGTTGGGAGTGCAATATTTGTGCAATATTTGATTTGCATATACAGCTTCATTAAACTGTCACTAATATTCTTTTCACAGGCAATTTTACAATTGTGGAACACAAAACTCTGTAAAGATTCTTTTTGGGGTCTTAATGTTTTTTGTTTTATCTTCTGCAGATCTATAAAGCATATAATCTGTACCACACCATTAAAATCAATTCTATTTATGCATCTCATTTACAACACTGAAGAGGAATGCAGTACAGTATTTTAAAAAAGTGACATGCTGTATATTTTCCATGCGAAGACACACCAAAATGCACCATTGTGCACATTACTGTATTTCTTCACAGGAATACTCACTACATGGGAAACTACCACTGCCACCCCATCTGTTACTAATTCTGGTTGATGATATGCACACTTCTGATGATTTTTTTGTAGTAAAAATCTTTATTTAAATACTAAATGGCAGGCAGTGACACGCAGAATCAAACAGAAACTAAATGCTTTTCTTTTCGTGTGGATTTTACTGGAAGCAAAACTCTGTTTTCGCAAATTTTTTTGTGAAGCGAATCACCAAATTTTGCAGCAAATTCAAATTGATGTGAATCCTTTCAGTCATCACTACTCCCAATATGTGTAGCTAAAGGAAATTTACATATTCTAGTAATGTTCTGCTTCAGTTAGGCCAGGACAGTGAAGAAGTGGAATAGGATCACATAGCAATTTCTTTTCGACAAGAAATTGTGCATAAAAAAATGATGTAACTAATGCTTCTTGACAACATATTTCATCTTGACAACGTGAATTTGAAGAAATGAGACCACCCTCACAAATGAATGATTGGATATAAAACCATCAAGTAGAAGAAAAAGCAAAAGAGCAAATTGGAAGGCCTTTCTTATCCTCAAAGTCAAAGCAATACAATTCATGGAAAAGATGGCCCAGCACAGGACAGTTATGTGACTTAGTGGGGCCAGATGAAGGTTGGTTGACAGCCTAACTGTTAGCACCTATTCAGCCTTCCTTGCTAATACTTTAGTAGAAGAAAGGTTTTCAGATGGATAGAACGCCAGGAACTAAGAATGAGTGAGCAGGCTTTTAAAGAAAAGAAAGACCTACAGTCTAATCATATGAGCTAGAAATGGTTATCATTGGTAAATATCTACCAGTCATCAAAACATTCTAACTTAGCCTCAAAATCTCACCAATCTTTTATAGTAATGTGAAACAGAAATGTACCCTAGACTACTATATGTTCAATGATGAAAGTTATATTACTTCATAAGAATTGTGATTTGTATAGCCACAAATATTATATACTGTAAAAAAGTAAGGGCAATTTGAAAATTACATGCGAAACGCAATGAATAGAAGCTGACACAATATAACACGTTTGAAATTGCTTATGGGTTGTTCAAACAATCACACCACAGAGCTCTGCCATTTGTTTAGATGAAACCAAAGGTAACTGAACATGGACACTCTGCTGCAGGATTGCAACAAAGAGGAGTGTCCATATTCATTTGACCAATGACAGAGTGCTGATCTGTGTGTGTTCAAACTACCCAACTTATTTATAAGTCTAGACAGCATTACTATGAACACGGAGAAAAAGCTAATAAGCTTTTAGCTCAACAAATTCATAAACAAGAAGTTCACAATGCAATACCAGTAATCACCAACAAGAATGGAGAAGAAATCATCGACCATAATAAAATAATGCACACATTTAGAGATTACTATAAGTCTTTATATTCCACTGAGCCCAAAGAAGACAACACGCAATCTAATGCATTTCTGGATAATTCACAAATACCACAAATAGATGCTTTAAGTGCTGAGGAACTAGATAAACCTCTAACGCTAACAGAATTACTAGACGCTATAAAGTCACTACAAAGCGGGAAATCATCAGGCCCTGATGGTTACCCCGTAGAGTTTTATAAGAAATTCTCCACTCAGCTAGCTCCACTCTTATTGGTAACATTTACAGAAGCTAAAGACCACCAAATACTACCTCAAACATTTCGACAAGCATTAATCACCGTCTTTCCTAAACAAAATAAGGACTTGTTACAATGTGCATCATATAGACCAATTTCACTCCTGAATAATGATGTTAAGATACTCTCAAAAATCCTAGCTAGAAGGATGGAGAAAGTGCTGCCCTCGGTAATATCACAAGATCAAACTGGATTTATTAAAGGCCGACATCTATCTTCAAATCTCCGACGCTTGTTTAATGTTATATATTCACCAGCAAAATCAAACACCCCAGAGATATTACTATCATTAGACGCAGAAAAGGCATTTGACATGATCGAATGGAATTACCTTTTCACTGCATTGGAGAAATTTGGGTTTGGCCCGAATATTTGTGCTTGGATTAAACTACTGTATACCAGTCCAGAAGCTTCAGTTTGTATTAATAAAATTTGCTCAGACTACTTTAAACTAGAACGTGGTACCAGACAAGGATGTCCCTTGTCGCCACTGTTGTTTGCAATCGCTATTGAACCACTGGCGGTTCACTGCCGAAATTCTCATCAGATAAAGGGGATTGTCAGAGAAGGACTGGAACAGAAAATTTCTCTATATGCAGATGATATGGTCTTATATATATCGGACCCAGAAAACACTGTCCCTGCTGTTTTAACAGCACTAACAGAATTTGAATTTCAAAAGATATCTGGTCTTAGAATTAATCTGAATAAAAGTATACTCTTTCCAGTGAACTCACAAGCATATAATATTAAATTAGACACCCTACCTTTTACCATAGCAGATCAGTTTAAATACCTAGGGGTAAATATCACAAGTAAACATAAAGCTCTTTATCAACAAAATTTTGGCGTCTGTATGGAAAAAATTAAGCAAGACTTGCATAGATGGTCAACCCTTCATCTCACTCTAGCCGGAAGAATTAACATTGTTAAGATGAATATCCTTCCTAAACTTCTCTTTTTATTTCAAAACATTTCAATATATATCAATAAATCGTTTTTTAAACAGTTAGATTCAATAATAACCTCATTCATTTGGAACTCAAAACACCCACGTATCCGAAGAGCGACCCTACAAAGACCTCAGGCAGAAGGTGGCATGGCTTTACCTAATTTTCAGTTTTATTACTGGGCAGCAAACATACAAGCCATAAAAACCTGGACACAAATAAATGCACATACACAGGCTTGGTCTGCAATAGAAGTAAAATCCTGTAGTACTTCTTTATATTCCCTGCTCTGCTCTCCAATAAATGAAAGTTATCGCAAATATACTAATAACCCAATTGTGCTTTACTCACTCAGAATATGGAACCAAATTAGGAAGCATTTTAAGATGGAAAATCTTTTATCAGTGGCACCTTTGCAAGGGAACCACCTCTTTCAACCTTCGCAAGTATATCCAGTTTTTAATACCTGGAAAAGTTTTGGGATTAAAATGCTCAGAGATCTTTATATAGACAACATATTTACATCTTTTGAACAATTACGTTCAAAATTTAACCTCCCAGCTACACATTTCTTTTACTATCTTCAAATTAGAAATTTTGTTAAACAGAAATTGCCCGATTTCCCCCACCTTGCACCCTCCACAATGCTGGAAAAAATACTGCTCAATTCTGAGGAAACAAACACTATTTCCGCAATATATAAAATCTTATTAGAGTCCCTACCTTTCAAAGATCCAAGAGGACATTGGGAAGAAGATCTCTTAATCAATATATCAGAAAAGGAGTGGAAGGTAGCAAAGCAGAGAATTCACTCGAGTTCTATATGCGCAAAGCATAGAATTATTCAACTAAAAATTATATATCGAGCTCATCTGTCTCGCTTAAAACTGTCCAAAATGTTTCCAGGCCAGGATCCAACCTGCGAGCGCTGCAACCAAGCTCCTGCCTCACTGGGTCACATGTTCTGGGCCTGCACCAAACTAACATCATTTTGGACAAAAATTTTTAAGTGCCTTTCAGACAGCCTTAGTATCACAATCCCTCCTAACCCACTAACAGCTGTGTTTGGTGTCCTTCCAGATGGACTTGAATTGGAGAAGGACAAGCAAATGGCGATTGCATTCACTACACTCTTGGCACGCAGACTTATTTTGTTAAATTGGAAGAATCCTAATTCTCCTCTTATAAGTCAGTGGGAAACCGATGTTTTATATTATTTGAAATTGGAAAAAATCAAATTTTCAGTTAGAGGATCTGTACAAAATTTTTTCAAAACTTGGCAGGATTTAATCAATATTATTTTAGAATAAGAGAATTAACTATTATTGTATTTAACTCCCTTCTCCATCTCTTATTTATATAGATATTTACTTCTCCCCTTCTTTTGTCTAATGTTGCCTTATTAAAAAGCTTAAAGAAATTTTCCTTTAGCTAAGCTCTCCTTCTCAGGGGTGGGGTTTGATTTGTTTTCAAATTTGTTGGGTTATAAATGGATCTGTTTGTATGGAATGATTACAATGAAAATGAATAAAATAAAAATATAAAAAAAAAAAAAAAAAAAAACTACCCATAAGCATTGTGTTTTGTCAGCTACTATCTGTTGTGGTTACCGCATAGTTTTAGGTACGTCTTTACTTTCTGATTTACCTTTGTGTATGTATATCCATATTACTAACCGAGAATGGTAAACCGGATATGGACGCAGGTACATGGCATGCCCATGGACGCAGGAGACATAGTGCGCAGGCGCCGACAGCAAGCGAAGTCTGATCCACCGAGAACGAAGGAGTCACAGCTCAAAAACGAAGGAGCTCAACTAACGTAAGTAAGAAATGAGGCAACGCGCCCATAGGTAACGACACAGCCACACAAAAAAGAGGTTTCCACGCTGCACCCCAGAGTCAAACGGAAGAGGCTACGGAGGCCCCACAGGTCCACAAAGATAGTACGGAAGGTGCGTGAAAGTACGAAAGGCGCCTACAACGCGCTTCTGAACTAAACGGCCACACTACACAGCATGGTCCACGCCCTTCTAACACACCTACGGAGGCCCCACAGGTCCACAAAGATGGGAGCCCGCATGGATAAAAACAATAGACATGGGTGCCTACAACGCGTGTCTGAAACCGCAGAAGCAAAACTGTCTCGGCTCCAAAACCAAACAGCTCGACTAACGGAGCTACAAAAACGAGCCCGCATGGACAAATACAATGTACATAGATGCCTACAACGCGCGTCTGAAACTGCAGAAGCAAAGCAGGCACGGGTTCAAAATGAACGACCACAACTGACGGAGATACATACAGAAGCGAGCCCACCTGAATACAATTAATGAACGTAGGCGCCTACAACGCGCCTCTCAAACAGCAGAGTGAATAGATAAACGGCAAAGAAAGGAACGACAGATGGCTGATAAACAATTCCGCCAATTAGCTGACAACGCATTCTGTAATGAGTCCACTATTAGTGGACATTCATTAGGATTAATGAATATACTTCCTTTGTTCATCATCTACACCTTTACACTCCAATATATCTCATAAATTCATCAATGTATTTCGGGTTACCCAACACCGGGGGTAGGCGAGCGAAGCGAGCAGGGGGCAGAGCCCCCTTGTATATATATATTCACACAAAAAAATTGATGATGAATTAGAAAGTGCTTTCAACAGCAGAAAAACAGTTTCTCTGAAAACTACAGTATCTTTCTCCATCTGTGTTAATATTACTGTGCCTGTCATCATGATGAGCATAAGCTGCATGACAAAAACCTCAGACAGCTGATGCTGATAAATGAATGTGCGAGATTATGCCCAGTAACCTAGCAATAAATCAAAGAGGAGATCTCTGTGGCCTTCTGCTTAAGACATACTGTATATAATCCAATCTCTAATCATCTCAGACTCTTTTATTCATCATGGCTGTAACTGGCATCTTAGCAGCTGACTGACCTTGGACGTCATACTTCATTGGTATAACAGCTGTAACATTAGCTGACTGACTCTCAGAAATGAGCTCCAGCAAGCAGGCAGTCACAAAAAGTGATGCTTAACAAACCATGGCACCTGATTACAGCTAATTATTAAATTTTCTGTGTTATTTCTGCTAACTGCACTTTCCTACAAGTGCTACGAGAATCCTCAGGAATACTGACTTGATATAGGTGTAATTTGCAGAGATTCTCATTTTACCTTTGATTCTGTAGGGAGGGAAAGACTTAGAATCAACTTTAAAGGAAAATAGTTTTTAAACCTGTTTACTAATAGAGATGGAGACCACTAAGGCCATTAACCAAACACAAGCCATTTTTCCATTTCACATTAAAACAATAAGGGAAGCACCACGCCAGTCACCAGATAAAAGTCCAATATGACTTTATTTTATAATAATTATGTGCACCAAGCACCCTCCACTCCAATATACTCATAAATAACACAATAATACAATCAATAATCAATCAATCCTCCACTCCCAGATGCATTGCCACCCTTCCACCCAGCTCAGCTCGCCGCTCTGGAGTTTCTCAGTCTCTTTTATAGTCCATGACCCGGAAGTGTTTCGCCCTCAGTCCATGTGACTTCTTAGCACTTCCGGGTCAGATCAAAAAGTTCTCTTTTTCATCCCGGAAGCACATCATTCCTCCTGTCACCTTGACTATGACGTACTTCCGGGTTATAGGGCACGCAATAGTCTCTAGGCCTTCCTGCAGTGACCCCTGGAGGCCCCCATGGTATCCAGCAGGGCTGTGATGAAAAACTCCATTGTCCATGATGCCCTGCTGGAACTCTGGGCATCTCTATGTTGCAGGCAGGGTTCCATCCAGCAGCTTGGAGGTGTTGGCCGGAATATATGGCCGGCAATCCGTCACAACTGATTATACTAAAGTAATCAACAAATATGTGCACACTTATTCACATGTAAGATATGGAGGGAATTACCATTGAGTACTGCTTTAATTTCTTTGTATACCTTGTTTTAATGTTTTGTGATGAACATGACACTAGCTTATTCCAGCTTCTTTGCTAAACTTTTATATTACTGTATTTTCTCATTAAAGACTGAAGATTCCAAAGTACATTGACTACTGCAACAAGCAGATGCAGACGAACAACTTTAGTTTTTAAGATTGCAACAAGAGCAACCATGTTTTATATCCAATGCTGTCATCTGCATGAAAACACCGTATTAAACCAAAAAGGGACCACGACATCACCAAGGTCATTTGCTGTAAGACAATCTTTGAGGACATCCCCAATGTTTGGTAGGTTATACATGCAGAATGGAAAGTAAACTAACTGTTGCATTTCACAGGTGGTTCCAGGAACCTTCAGGAAAAAAAACAAAGCGGGTTCCCGGTGGCTAGTGGGAAAGCTATAGCCTTGGAAATTCTTGTCAATGTATTGAAATTCAATGGTAATGTAAGGCACCACATTATTCAATTGGCAATTTCATGTTAATTATCTCATTTTTAAGGCAATGCCTACAGTGGATAACATTGATTTATGATGTTAGCGTAATTGATATGTGTGTTTTTGCCTATTTTGACATGTGAGGAGTCCATTTGTAGGGTTGTTCACGAAGTTAGAAGTTTGATTTCGTGAACATCTTGCTTTTCTTTGTTTACACAACACCTAGTTAGTTGATCACATGACCGCCACTGTTGCACTGATGGCATCATAACATAAATATGGTGGTAATTATGCACTTCTTTATCTCACAGTACATACAAAATCATTTGTTATTCTTAGAGAAAGCATTCAAACAAATAGCCTACCCTAACGGTAGGATTTGTGTTGTAGTAATGATTTCTTTTCTGCATGTGACTCTCATTTTTGTCTAGCCTCTTCAGTTTCTGGTTTTCTCAGGCGTTTACAGCGTTCTAACCCTTGTTTATTTTGAGGTGCGTATGGCTACTTTAATCATCTCCTGACTTAATTGTGCTCACAATAATCATTGGGCACTTTCACCTGTCCATAGCATTACTACTCCTCAATGAGATATCTGCCATTTTTTATCTGTAAAGTAACACCTCATTTCATAACGAGCTTCTAAGGTTAAAATATCCAAAATCACATTTTATTTGAAATGTACCAGCAGTAGTCTGCACTCTGTTATTGAAGAATATCCTTTAAATCAGTGGAGCCCATGGAGAGCCTCCATCCAGGAACATTAAACTAAGGCTCTTATTTTGTTTAAATAAATAATGCAAAAAAATTAAAGAAGTAGAGTACACATGCTTTGGTATCTGAACATAATTCTTAGTTAAGAAGGTTATGTAATAATGTTTAATTCTCATCCTCCTGAAGACAGAGTCCTGAGAGGACTCTGAGCAAGACTTCATTTGCCATCTTAGTTACTCAGCAAACATTCAAAAGATTATGATAACGCAAAGGGAATTACATCAGGCAGGACACTTGTTTAAAGCACCGTATTTAGTTCAATGTCTTTACTGCAGTAGACTGCAAAGACAACAGAATTCTTTTTTTGCATTTCACTAAAGCAAACAAAACCTATGAGGGCTAATGTGAGATTTAATTTAAAAACTTAGAAACAAAAGAAACTGAAGAAACAAAAGCAGACCATTCAGTCCATCAAAGGTGTTTGGTTAGATTCTAGCTAAGCTGTCATAATAATACATGTTTTTTTTAATATTGAATATAGTTTGATTATTGAGAAATAAACACAACTGAGGAAAGAACAAAGGAAGAAAACAAAATTACAAAAACTCAGTTACAATCTCCTTTAGAATATCTTCAAAGATGCCATTCCATGTACCCAGATATGGTGACTCACACACTTGCATACCTCTGTTTTTGATTTGCTAGCTGAAGAAGACAAATGTCCTAATACAGGCATGTCAAACTCACTACCATTGGTGGGCCGCTTCGACTGCCATATGTGCGTCAGCGGGCCACTCTGTAACATACTAAAAACTTTAAGTGCTACATTTTTTAAACTTTAAAGTTTAAAGAAAAGCAATTTATTTCCATACAATCTCCGTACAACAGCGTACGATTAGAGTCTTAGTCTCTTAGCTAGGTCCTTATATTATTATATTATATTCATTTATTTCTTTTGTCCCGACACTTGGCATCTCTTCTTAGTAACCAGTTCGTCAATATCAGGCTTGAAATCTTGTGCAGCTGCAACTTTTATGAGGGATGAAAGGAACTCGACGGTAAGTCTTGCGCGATGTGGAGTTTTGGTAGCTTTTATTAACGAAAACAATTGCTCATAAAGGTAAATGCTTCTGAACATAGACAGTACTCTCGATGCCAACTTACGGATCTGCACATACGAGGGTGGAAGGTAAGCATACAAGCCTGGCACACCAACTTCGTTGTATTTTGCCTTCAGAATAGAATCTGACTGCAGTTCAATCAATTCCATTTGGATATTCTCAGGCGCATTCTCAACGTTGTAAGAGTATGGTGACATAAACAACGCAAAGTCCTGATCGTGTGAACTGAAATTATGAAAACACTCACTGAATTCATTGCCCAGTAATTCAAGTTGGAAAACAAATCCTCCAAAAATCAAATTTTACTTTACTAAGTTTACTTCAAAGTTTATATTGTAAAATAAGCCGATATGCAAAAAGCCCCCTGACCTACACTAATTTTACAAACTCAAAATCACAAAAATTTATTAATAAACAACTCGCCAACTTCTCACGTCCACTTCAGATCTTCAGCTGTAGTCTGCACTAACTGTTCGTTACAATACTAGCACAAAATTACATAAAACTAGAGCAAAAAAACGTGAAAATATGCAAGTTATTACTACTTGTGGTGGTCATTTCTGCCCAGTGGCCGGTCTCAGCAGCCCAGTCAGTAGTGTAGCCTGCCAGGGGTGGCTCTAGGCTTGTGGCGGGCCCTGGGCAGAGAAATAATCGGTGGCTCCTTCGCCCGCCAATGTCAATATGGTATCTTATGCACGGCAGATGGCCACGTCCGTTGCGGACACTGCATAGCCGCCTCGTGTTCATGACACGCTTCTATATGCGCATGTCCGAAACTTGAAAACCAAGTGGCGGCCCATGATATTCTCATTACAGCAGAACATTATAATACTACACATAGCTTACTGCTCCGACTCGAGCGACATTAGTAAATACAGCATACTAATTAACAAGAAACACAATGTTTTTCGGCCACATTGCCGTCAGCTGTGTCATTATTTTTTCTTTCTGTTTTATATTCAATATATATTGGCGTGGCTGCCCTGTGCAGGTGCACAGTTTGCACATGCCTAAGGCCACCCCTGCTGCAGCCTAGCACTTCAGTTATGACGTCGCGGCTCCTTAACTTTGGACAAGGCTCGTGGCTATACTAGCAGATGACGTTTCTGGTACCGTAATGCCATGGGAAAACACGCTTTTGTCAGAAGGCAGAAGTAAGAAAAGTCAATAAGTAACGCTGAAGATGCAGAATGATTCAATCACAAATGATAGTAATCATTTTGTACAAGTTTAGTGCTAACTAGGATCGGTCATGCGGGCCGCACAGATTTCTGTTGTGGGCCGCATGGGCCGCGTGTTCGACATGCCTGTCCTAATACATTTAAAGTATAAAATTTAAAGTATTTACAATAAGTAAAGTTGTGAACAGGAAGCATACTGAATGAATTTGGTAGAGACAAACTTTAACAATAAGCAGGGATCAGAAATCCAAAAAGCAAGCAAGAACAAATTCTAACTAAGTCAAAATCATTAGTTATAATCAAAGAAAGACAAAGTAGAAGGTCTTAACACTAAATTCTTCTTCAAAGCACCTTATACCTTTGGCTAACAAAAAAGGTTGAAAGTTTAAAGGGTGAGATGCAATTCGTGAATATGGGCATAACTATGTCACCATCTTATGGAGATGTTAAACAGACAGCCAGAAGCAGTGTGTCGTTGCTACCAATAATGAAAATCAAACAGAAAAACGGCAATGCCCAGGTAACAGAATGGTCAGCAAAAAGCTGCTGAAATGAATTAAGCTAAACATTAAAAAAATAACCTGAAAGGAACCTGATTGGGCACTAATAAGTTGCAGATTGATGAAAATCTTGAATTAGAACAATAGGAATGAACTAGAATGCCAAAATTAACACAAAATACAAAATATTTTAACAAATCAAAACAAAATCAAAATCCTACATGGCAGTTCTTACATTTTAGAAGTCCGTTTGCCCTCCAGGTGTCTTTCTTGCCCTGTCTTACGCCTGCCAGGTGGCCTCTGCCCCAGCTCAGATTCTGATTCAAGACAATTTACCTTTGGCTGTGAGATGACTTTAGGCCTGATCCTATGTTCCCTTCTGTGTTCAGAAACTGTCCTTCCTTTGCTAAAACAATACCAGCATAGATTTCCATGTAGCAGCCACTGAAGTCTCTGCATCCTTGAGCTTTGTGTTGCCTTAAAATGGCCATGTTATTATTTATCTATTGTACACATTTATTCAAGGTGACTAAGTTATAATACAGGGGTGGTACAGGGAGGTTCACAGTTGTCAGTGTGTGAAACACAGAGTTTATTCTTGAATTTGTATTTATTTATTAATTATTAATTATTTGTATTATTTGACTTCTTCTTGTTATTATTATTGTTATTATTTCATATCCGTACTTATGATTTATCTTTTAGGTAATGATGGCTGATCATTTAACCAATGACCAGCAAAAGTGGATACTTACAGTAAATAATACTGGGAGACAGAGAATGCCGAGAATTCGATACATCTGTGTGTCTTTTTCTATAAGAACAGCTGTAAACCTACTTTTGCCCACCCCAAACATTCAAGAATGACAAAAGGTGCAAGAATCAAAAACAACAGAGAACAAGACATAAAATCAGAGCAAAAAGGAGTATTGCTATTACTTTATAACTATACCTGCAACTAGACTAAGACAAAAATCAGCATCTTAAACTCTTTGTCAACATAACACCAGCTACTGAGGATTACTTGTGTTCTGTTCTGTGTATTGTATTGTATTGACCCCCTTTTTTTGACACCCACTGCACACCCAGCCTACCTGAAAAGGGGTCTTTCTTTGAACTGCCTATCCCAAGGTTTCTTCCATTTTTTTTTATCCCTACAAGGGTTTTTTGGGGAGTTTTTCCTTGTCTTCCTAGTGAGTCAAGGCTAGGGGGCTATCAAGAGGCAGGGCCTGTTAAAGCCCATTGTGGCACTTCTTGTGTGATTTTGGGCTATACAAAATTTATTGTATTGTATTGTATTGTATCCTTTACAAGAGAAATTAAGCAGTTCCAAAATATTTAATGAAAAGGTGCATTTTCAAAAGACACCTAAACACGAGTAGATTGGGTGCACATTGAATAGCCAGAGGGAGATCATCCCCAGCTTTGGAGCAAGAATAGAGAAGCATTGTTTAGTCTTGGCATGTCTGCAAGAGAAGACAAAGACAGAACTTCTTGAAGGGATAAATATGAGGAGACCAAAGATTGGAAATATTGAGGAGCAGCGCCATTCAGGAAAGACAAGACTTTTGAATTTGGTCCTTGCAGCAATGGGAAGCTAGTGAAGAGACTATAGCAGAGGAATCATAGGAGCGAAATGAGGAACCGAGAACACCAGTCAAGCAGATGCATTCTGGAAGAGTTGGAGAGGTTAGATAGCAGTTGAAGAAAGACTTTCAGAGTTGCAGTACTCCAGAGAGGACCAGTGCCTGAACAAGACATTGCATGGAATACTTAGGAAGAGTTGGATCCTTTGAATATTATGAAGAAAGAAATGAAAAGATTGGGATTGAAGAAACATATTCAATGAATGAAAGTGAGAAGTCCAGAGTCACACAGAGATTACTGATCATGACTGTTGATGAAAGGGTACAATGCTTAGAGACAAATGAGAGGAAGGAGCATTAGAAGGCAAGTATGGGTTAGTACTTTAGGTTAGCTGACTTTGAAAGGTTAAGTTTATGGTGATGAGCATTCATCCAGGATGAGATGGCAGGGAAACAGCTGGAATTTTGGACTGGAACCTATAGGTTGTAAAAGAAAATTGAGAGGGAAATCTGAGCATTATCAGCATAGAGGTGTTAGGGGAAGCCATGAGAAGAAATTGCCTAAGAAGCAACCATATGGGTTATTCCTGTGCTTGCCATTGTCTCTCTTCTCTCTCTAAACAAAAGAATTAGCATTTCTGGGAATTGCTGGCTGGCCTGCCCTCTAGTGTCTTGGATAAATATTACAAAGTGTCTCCCAGATCAGATCTCTTTGTTTCTACTGCTGAGGTGTGCCGGTTTAGTGCATTTGGTATACAGTATTTAAATTGTTTACTACTCCTTGGCAGCAATGCAGTTTTTTTTCAGACTGGTGTAAAAATGTGCACCATAATTGCCGAAATACTGCATACCCGACTCTCTGTTTCTTTCTCTCCATCTCCAAAGCCCTGCCTTGCCCCAGCCCTTTTCCACGTTTCCAACCCTGCCAACCAAGTCACCTATCAGAATACGTAAATATGAACAGAAAGAGAGAACACATAATAACAGTACACATTCTGTTCTAGCACAGTCTACTTTAAGACCATCTGATATGCAGTTAGGTAATTGCATATCCAATTTGGATTTATTAGATTATATCTGAGCAGGTTGACTCAACTGCCAGTTAGATGTAGAAATTGATTCCTTTGTCTTAATTTGCAGAGTGTGAACTTCAACCTGGCAGGTGCTTGTAAACAAATATTCTTCATTAGCTACACATTCACCAGTTCATCCTGTTTATTTCCAGTGATTAGAAACCCAAGACAGGTCACTGGATGAGTAGAAAACAGCACAAAGCTGTGAAAATGTTACTAATGATTTCATAATTAAGTGTGGTTCAGTCCTGATGGTTGGAATAATTTACTATATGTTCTACCATTGAATTATAACAGAGTGTAACTTAAAGCAATTTAGTTATTGATGAGGATTTATATATATTTAATACATTTGAACACCTAGTCATTTTTAATCTGGATTCAGTTTTTAACTTGCATGTAGAATTTCACAATAAAGAACATATTTTATACACTTCTATATAGGTGCTGGTGACTTTGGGGAGACTTTGGGGACTAATACTTTTATGCCTCAGAAATAAATACATAAATAAATGTCTGTTAGGCTGTGTTCTGTTTATTAAAACAGTATGATTGTACAGTGGAGAATGCTGCTGCCTCTCTGCTCCAGGAAACTGAGTTCAACCCAGTCATTCTCTGTGCAGAGTGTCCTCCTGTGTGTGTGCAACAGTTTTCTCTGGATACTCTTCCACATTCTCAAGACGAGCAGGTTAGGATGATCTGCAACTTTGAATTAGCCATGCGTATTTGTGTGAGCCCTGCAGATACCTAGAGATGCAACTAATCATTTTATTTATTTATTTTTACTGCTTTCCACTCTTTGTAGCTGGGATATCCCAGTGACAATGAAACAGAATGAGTAGCTTTGGCAAATATAGATATGGACTGAATTATACAATTGTGCTTTTGGAGTTTGTTTTAAAGGCTTTCACCAGTGAGATGAATTCTGGCAAAATACAACATGCTTACATCAGAAAGATGTTTTCCACAGTGATACACACCCATAGAATTCCCAACTAACCTGCTCATGCTTCCTCCATGTGCAAATGGCCCCTACCTTTACAGAGAGCACATCTGTTTCCACAACATAGGATGCTTGAAACACAACTGATTTCTTGTCTACTGCACATCGCACCTTACAGAATTCTGAATCAATCTGTCTGAGGAGGTAAATATACTGTAGGTAAAGTCACAACATGAGTGGAGTCAGCAGCAACATTTTTAGTGTGTTTATACTGTATATGCACTTACAAAGTAGGACCACAAGACATATGAGAGGACATTAATGGTGCATTGAAACACAAACAGAAAGTAGGAAGACACAATGTTAGGTTAGCTGCATTCCACATAGTGCAAAGCAGCAGCAAAAATATCAATGTTGTTTAAAGTAACTGAATATTTTTAGTGATGAGATTCAAGAAATAATAATAGAAGACATGAGATGACATTATGTTAATGTAATGAATTTGCTGGGTTAACTATTCTACTCATGAAACAGAGACAGCAGGTACATTGACAGACATCCCTATCTGCTTTTTTGGTAAAGGTTCAGATGTCAGCATGTTTCCTGGAAGTACCAGAGCTACAATATCCTCAGTTACGTTTTCTATCTCCTCCACAAATCTACAAATGTTACCAGGCCAATCAAGTTCAAATCATGTATTCATCGTATAATGATATTCATAACTGTCTCCCCACAGACTAGTGACGGCAGAACAGCACCACAAAAAGACAAAAAAGACAATGAATACAACCATGAATATGATATACAGTGGATTTAGAAATTATTCAGATTACTTCTGCACACTTTATTGTATTGATAAATTTGCTATTTCTGACCATCAATCTACACTTAATAACCCATAATGAAAACATGTTTTCAGAAATGTTTACAACTTTGTTAAAAACCAAAAACTGAAATCTCTCATTCATATAAGTACTCCGATCTTTAATTCAGTACTTTGTAGAAGCCTCTTTAACATTTTCAAGTTTTCTTGGGTAAGTTTATCTCATTCTTCCTGTCAAATCATTGCAAGCTCCATTAGATTGAATGGGAAGTATTTGTAAACTGCCCTCTTCAGGTCTCTCAATTGATGTTCTACGGAGTTTAAGCCTGCGCTTTGGGTGGGCCACTCAAGCATTGTCTTGGCTGTATGCATTGAGTCATTGTTGTGCTGAAAGGTGAACTGTTACTCCAGTCTGAGGTCACATGCACTCTGGAATAGATCTTCTTCAAGGACCACTCTGTATTAGGCTGTATTTATCTTTCCCTGAATTCTGACAAGTCTCCCTGTCTCTTCCGTTTAGAAGCAACCCTATATCATGATGCTGTTATCACATAGCTTCACCATAGTAGTTCTTGGAGTTCAGTTTTTGTTCCATCAGACCAGAAAATCTTTACCCTGATGTTTTTAGAGTCCTTTAAATGATATTAGCCAAGAGCGACTTCCTTCTTGCCACTCTAATTGACATAGTGCTGATGAGATGGTTGTCCTTCTGACAGGTTCTGCCATCTTAGCTGAAGTCCTGTGAAGCTCAGTTAGAGCGAGCATTGGGTTCTTGGTCACCACCATCACCAAGGTTCTTCTTCCCTAGTTATTCAGTTTGGATGAAACGGTCAACTCTAGGATGAGCCCCAGTGCTTCCAAATGTATTCATTTTCAGTACTGAGGCCACTGTACCACTTGCAACACCCAAAACTTTAGAAATGATGTTATACCCTTGCTCTCCTCTATACCTCATCACAGTTTAATTGTGGAGGTCTACAGAGAGTTCTTTGGACTTCAGGGTTTGGTTTTTGCCCTGACATACAGTGTGATTTCTGGGACCTTATATACAGAGGTGGGTGTGCCTTTCTAAACATTGTACAATCAATTCTACTTTCCACAGGTAAAGACCAATCCAGTTCTAGACACATCTAAAAGATAATTAAAGCAAACAGGAAGCACCTGGCTACAATTTGGAGAGCCACAGCAAAAAGTCTGAAACCTTATAGAAAAGATAGTTTTCAGTTTTTGACTTTTAATAAATTTGCAAACCTTCCTAAAACATGTTTTCACTTTGACATTATGGGTTACTGAGAGTAGATTGATGAGCAAAAATTGCAAATGCCTCCATTTAAAATTAAATCTACAACACAATAAATTGTGTGGAAAGTGAAGGGATCTGAATACTTTCTGAATCCAGTGGGTATACAGTATATAACATATGTATAAGAAACAGCCCACCAGTTGTCAGTATGGCTGGCTGAGTAACCACAGGGCCAGCTCCAGCATATCCTGAGTCTGCCCCTTTGCCCTGTCCCAGTGGTCTGAGCCTGATATCCCACTCAGTAATATGTACCCTGAATCTTTAGAGCACTCTTATTAAATAACATATAGCACATTGGCCCTGTATGCATGTGTATTGATGTGTGAATGTGCCCTAAAATAGACTGGCTTCCCATCTCATGCAGTTTATTTCCTTTTGCCAGCTACGGCTTAGATGCACTTCAGGATGAATGCATAGTTATTGTTTCCAATAACTGCGTATTCAGTGGGTCTTTTCTAATTTGAAGCAAATCGGTAATCTTTTCATGTAACAGGATAAAGTCATCTGACAAGTTAATTATTATCATTATTGTGTATTTGGCTGGCGCCTTTAGTCAGGGTGATTTACAACATGAGGATACATTGTAATTGTTTGCATACTTTTAATATGTTGTTGGGATTGATGTTTGAATTAATGCGGAATAATAATGCTTATTATTATGGCATATTTGACAGACTCCTTTGGTCAAGGTGACTTACGTTTAAGTATACAGTAGATTACTTTTTTGGGAAGTTCGAGGTAGGAATTGAACCAGTACCCTTGCAGTTTTAAGTCCAATGTCTCAGCAACTACACTACTTTGCCTATCAAATTAGCAGATATTAGCTATTAGATTAGAAATTAGATACTAACACAATGCTACTTAGGGAACATCAGTCACAATGGCATGCAATATGAATTTCTGTTTGTAATGCCTATCATTGCCTCAATGTAAAATAGACCTAAGAACCTGGTCTGTGGTAATATTCTTCTATGTATTAACTTATTTTACAGTCCAACAATGCACATATCCAGATCCTAGGATTAAGAGTTTGATTTGTGAAGCAGAGGACAACTGAGACTATGAAATGGGTCTTTTCAGAAATAGCCCAGACACTTGACTTGTAAACTTGAATGTTTACAAAAAAATTCTGAAAATCGTCAATATTTGTTTTTATTACTCATCTTGTGGGAAACATACAACCAACAACTGTATGAACCATCTTTACATGATTATTGTGAAGCAACCAATTGCATGCAATGCAAAATCACACTGTTTGATATGTACTGCATAGCTGACATTGGTTTTCAATGGCAGCTAAAAATTCTCATCTGACATTTGAGTCATCGACAATGCATAATGCCATGCTGGAAGGACAAGTAATGATTTTTTAACTTTTTCTCACTGTCTTGGCCACCTAGGAGATAAGATTAAATAATACATTCTAAGAGGTTTTTCTTGAAGTTTATCCTACTATCTCCTTGATGTCGACTTTTGTCAACAACCACTGTAGACAGCACTGAAGATTAATAATATTCTGTATATACAGGTAGTCCCCAGGTTACAGACATTTGACCTACGACATACAAACAGGGCCGCAGCTGCGACGCATGCGCATCAGTAACTGCCGCTCTGTCATCTTCAGCCTGCGGACGCTGCAAGCGGTGGCTGGGCGGAGACTGGAGGGGGGTGATTTTGCTGCTTGCATAGTGTAGTGTTCCTCCGGTGGCTACCGGCAGCAAGCGGTTTCACTGTCCGCCCACCACACACGGCTGCCCCGTTTGTTCTAGGTGCGCGGCTGGTAATGCTGCAAGCAGTGATCTGGTTGTGGCTGAACGGCGTGGCGGGGGGTAGCATTGTAGTGTGCCTCGGATAGCTGCATGTTGAATGGGGGCGGTGGTGTGGCGTACGCTGCAGGCAGCATACTGTAGTGGAGGTGACTGTGAGGTGGGCTGGTGATGATCTGCCCCTTGCTGCCCCCATTCATTCTCAATAGCAAGCCTGCTTGTACTGTTACGCACATAGCAGAAAGTTATCTCTTGTCAGTACAGGGTGGTCCAGATCTAATTATGCAAATCCAGATCGTCTGGATGACTTTAATTTATGCAGGGACGATTCCAGTTCAGCGCAAAGACGATTCTTCATGTCGTCAATTCGCACACTTCTCCATGGTCCAGGATTTTTCGGGTGATTTTCTATGTAATGAACTGAATAAGTTATAGCGTAATGAAAATTGCATAATTAGATATGGACACCCTATACATCAGACGTGTTGATGACTGGTGCCTTCCTGCTGTGATAGCGTGTACAGTGCTGTGCAGAAGAGCTCATCTTAACCTTTTGTCTTCACCCTTCAACAATGTCTCTGAAACACAAATCTGATGCAAGTGCTGGTGATACAGTAAAGAAGAGAAAAATCATCACCATAGAAAATAAAGTAGAAACAATAAAAAGGTCAGAAAGAGATGAAACTCCATCATTCATTGGCAGAGCACTTGGTTGCAGTAGGTCAACAATAGCATTTGTTAAAATAATGTACCTGTTCTGACTTACATACAAATTCAACTTAAGTACAAACCTACAGTCCCTATCTCGTATGTAACCCGGGACTGCCTGTACCTATGTATTTAAGCTTTATAATTATATACAGATTTGTGTATGAAATATTATTTCTTTCATATAAATATACACAAATTAGAGTATTCTAGATGAGAACAGGCCATTCAGCCAAGCAAAGCTGGCCAGTCCTGTCCACTTAATTATTCCAAAATAAATTTACCCTTAGCAAGTTTCCAACTGTGTCCCCATGTTTTTGATGAACTCACTTTAAAGTAACTAATGTCTCGATCCACTGAACTAATTCCCTTCATAATTCTGAACACTTCAATCATGTCTCCTCTTAATCATCTTTTAATTAAACTGAAAATGCTCAGCTCTTTTAATCTTTCCTCATAATTCATCCCCGGTATCAGCCCTCGAATCAGCCATTCTCTGGATGTTTTCTAGCACTATGTCCTTTTTGTAGTCTAGAGACTAAAATTGCACACAGTATTTCCGGTGAGGCCTCACCAGTGTTTTAAAGGTTGAGCAGAACCTCCTTGGACTTGTCCTCTACACATCAAGGTGCCATATAACCTAACATTCTGTTTGTCTTCTTACTGGCTTCTGAGCACTGCCTGGCAGTTGACAATGACGAGTCCACAACGACTCCTAAACCCTTCTGATAAGGTGTGCTTTCAATTTTCAGTCTTTCCATTGTGTATTCAAACCTAACATTTTTTTCTCCTGCATGTAATACTTTACATTTACTGACATTAAATTTTATCTGCCATAAATCTGCCCAAGCCTGTATGCTGTCCAAGTCCCTCTGTAATGATTCAAGGGATTCTAGGTTATCTGCCAATCCATAGTAAATACCATGGAGAACAGAATGGTATCCCGACTGGGATGGAGATGTAGTTCTTGCCCCGACTGAGATCTTAAAATGGCTGTGCACCGACGCTTCCCATCCAACCTGATGGAGCTTGAGAGGCACTACAAAGAGGAATGGGAGAAACTGGCCAAGGATAGGTGTGCCAAGCTTGTGGCATCATATTCAAAAAGACTTGAGGCTGTAATTGCTGCCAAAGGTGCATCGACAAAGTATTGAGCAAAGGCTGTGAATACTTATGTACATGTGATTTCTCAGTTTTTTTATTTTTAATAAATTTGCAAAAACCTCAAGTAAACTTTTTTCACGTTGTCATTATGGGGTGTTGTGTGTAGAATTCTGAGGAAAAAAATGAATTTAATCCATTTTAGAATAAGGCTGTAACATAACAAAATGTGGAAAAAGTGATGCGCTGTGAATACTTTCCGGATGCACTGTAGGTCATTGTGAGCCTTAAGTGGCACCTCCTGGTTCTTGGCTTTTAGGACAGACACACATCTTCACCTGGAGGCCCTCCACTGACAGACCCTGCCTTTTCCAGTTCGTAACAGACCTACCTAAAGGTAAAGTTTATCGTTATCTTGTCACTTGATTTTAATTCTTAAGCACATGCACATTAGTCTTGCTGTTAGGTCGCTAAATGGCACTTAATTACATGTGTGCATCTGCCAAGTGGCATTTAATAAACCGATTAAATAAAAAACTGCAGCATTAAATCTGTCAGCTATGCATATTTTCAAATCATAACTGGAGAATGGCTGCAGTACATTTAAAATATGTTTTCATTTCATAATAAATATAGTTAAAAAATAATGTTAATTGTAATCTTACCAGTAAAAAAAATTACGAATTGAATATTTACAAATCTAAATGTGACATCATGGGTAGTTTCCTTAGATAAAAACTGTGAATTGCATTTTTGGGAATTTTCCACTCTATAGACATCTTTTAAACACTGGAGACAGAAAGTATTCAGAAAAATCAAGAACAATTTACATTAATGTCTTTTTCAGATGCTTTTATTTTCAGCAACCTCTATATAGAAGATGTAATAAAGATAATAAAATATTCTCTTATGTATAATATGTCAATAATGGCAGGAATGTGAAATGAATGAGAAAGAGCTTGCAAAATTGACTTTGGAGATATAAGCTGAGGAGTATGGCGATTGATGTCACTGCTACACTGCCAACCTGCTTCTATGTGCTCTTGGAAAGTAACATCAGAGATACTGAGAGCCTTAGAAACCAAGGATGAAAAGAATAAATTTTCTTATTAGACTACCCAGTCTTACAATTTCTCTTTCAGAGGGTGTATTATTGTGGAATTTTGCCTTAGTATAGCTGCTTTATAGTGCCCCACATGTACAGTCTTATCTGAACATGGACAGCTGGTTTAAGCAAAGAGACTTACCATGTCAGCATAAGCAGACCAAACAGTTAAGCTACACCTGTGCCAATCACCAAAGCAGGTGCCCGCTCACCACACTGCTACTATGGGAAAATATCTTCCCTGTAGGAATATGGCAATCACCCACACCAGGTGTTCTTAACAATATACTTTGACCCAATCAAACAGTATAAAATTATTATTATTATAAAGCAAAGTTAATAAAAACTCAGTAAAAGTGATGGTAGCAAAAGTAGGAAATGCATTTGAAAAGAGACTTTGAAGGTAAAGAAATGTATTTGAAAAAGAGACTTATTAAAAATACTTATGCAGAGAATAAAGGTGATAGGTACAGAGTTAGTCCAGATTGATGTTCAGTCTGCAGAGGTCCTTGTCAATCTCTTTGGGCTTTTCTTTCTCCTGCTCTGATCTGCCCAGCATGCACCCCAAACTTAAATGCGTAACTTCATGTCTAATTAACTCTGATTACAAGAATAATCAATCAGTGTTTGCCTTTCTCTGGCTGTTTGTCCATTCAGATCCTAATTGCCCCAGGTTTAATAAATGTTTAAGATTCTAAAAGAATGATCTAGAAGATATTAGGTTTGACTCAGTAACGATACAGAATGTAAAATCATTCTACAGCAGTTGTTTAAAAATATACACAAGAGTGTGTTTAACACACGATTAAGAGAGTCCAAGTTTAAAGGTTTAAGGAGACTCTGTTTAAATAAATGTGTAAAGGTCTAGATTTTCTAATTGCTGGCTGTTTATTCAGGTGTCCTTATTGCTGGCAGGTTAATCAGTGTTAGCGCACACATTTAACATTTTGACTTGCAGCTTAAGGACAGTCCAGTATTGTGAGTTTTCAAAATTAAAATCTTCTTATGGCTTACTTTTATACCAATACAGAGAGACAGTGTCAAGATGGCAAGTTTTGCTCCAACCAATCTCCACATTAAAAGCCTGCAGTTAATGAAATGAGTTATTTCAATCTAGGCCTCAGTAGAAACTCTCATCCTGTCTTTTCCACTGTGGTCCTCCAAGATTAAATTTGGAGTCTGCTGGCCAAGGTGAGCAGAAATGTAACTGTTTGTTTGACTTGGCTTGAACTCTTGGTTTCAACCTTATAACCCATTATGGACTTCCTTGAGGTTTATTTTCCCCAGAAATGTTATTGACAGCAGTTTTTGTTTTTATCTCTTCTACTATCAGCTAGCCATATCTTGATTATAATGTTAATGGACTTGTAGATTCATGATTTGTTTACGCTAATCAAATTGAAATTGCAATGTTCTTCTTTGTGCTCAACCTAATGTAGGTGTTCATGTATGTAAATGGTGCACGTTTTAACTAGTTCTGTTATTTCATCATAGCCATAAACTTGTGCACACGCTCAGTGAACAGTTCTAAAAAAATTAAGGCAAACTGTTGCAAAGTGTGCTGTGAAAGATGGTATGGATGGTTGGTGTTTCTTTGGCTGGGAGGCCAACATAAGGGATGAACAGAGGGGGCTGCCTCTTGGGTCCATGTGCTTCTTTAGTATGAGTGACAGCATCCACCTGGAAGAGGACTCATCTGGATAAGATTACATGGGAGATGTGCTACTAATGGGCAGCTCTGTTCTTGGGTGCAAATGGGAAAAGGCTCCACTGTCAAAGTCCCACCTGACCAGGGAAGGCTACAGCGCTAATGTGGAGAAAGTACACTCAAGTCCAGCTTGTAAATGAGTCTTCTGCCTCAGCAGAGGAACCAGGAGTGAGTAGGACAGCATTTACCAGAAGAAGATGAACAGGAGGAGAAGGTGAGAAAGAAAATGAAGAATGAAGGCGTGAGTTATCACTGGTGTTGGGGTCTATTTGAATCCAGCATTGTCCTGAGTGTTTTGACTAGAGTAAATGTGCTCTGCTGAATAAACAGAATCCTGTTGGAACAAGAATGAATGTCTTGGTCAGTTGAGTCGAGGGTTTAGGGGTGTGAGACTCCCCTTAAAGGCCACAATGTAAGATTAAAAATGGCAAAGTTGTGTTTAAGGGATGTACAAAAGCCAGAAGAGACAGCAGAAGAAAAGAAAAAAATAATTTTGCAAGATGCAGGATAAACAGTGCTGTGATTAGTTATTTGACCATAGCAGACTGGAAAATGGGGGAGTTATTTTTAAAAATCTTCAAATCTACAAACTCTCCAAAGTTTATAGCAGCATTGTGAGTTCCGGGCCTGATGTAGCACTATACCTCCTTTCCCTCTTTTTTTTAAGTTTAAGCTAGTCTGGCTCAAGCTGCCTTTGGCTATCTTCTTATGAAGAATATCTAAGCTGCTTAAGAGTTTAAAGAGCTGACTGGAATAGGATGTGATCACAACAGCTTCCCCTCACTAGCCCATAGTTCGACATTCAGTCTGAAACTCTCATTTCTTTCCAAGAGATGTTTTAGTATTGTATGTGCTGTAACTACATCACCTACTACAACAATTTAGAGGGGCTTTATTACAATGGTGACAGCAATGCTACATCCATTAGTGACTCATGATCATGGTTAAACCAATCCACTCACATATCTGTGAAGAAAATTACTAATCTTGAGTTGAAATGTAAGGTAGGAGGTACAATGTTTTAATTAGGACCACAAACTCAGTATGATTCATTTAAAGGAACAAACCTAAAGAACTAGTCTGAATAAACTCACAGGACTCGCTTACATAGGACAATGGGAGTGTGGTCACTACGAATCCAACAAGGCCAATAGATCATTAAGAGAAGCAAAATATTACACCCTAAGCTCCAGAACAGAACTGGAAAACTAGTGGAAGGGTTAGTATAAACCAAGAGTGAGGCTTTAATATAAACTCACATATTGACTTTTGGTCAATAAAAAACAGCTTGCCCATCCAGCCCTCTTAACCCACATTCAGGATCTTGAGTTGCTGACACTTATCCCAGCATACTGAGACCAGCTACTTTAAAGTCACTACTTAACAAATACTTCTTTAAATATGAATAACACCAAAATGCTGCTGTTTGATAATCAGGCCATACTTTAGGCCTGGTACTGTTGTAATATGGCAAACACTGCATTTTTTTAATAGTAGATTCATTTTTGAATATTAGAAGCTTTTCGAAGGGACCGGATCTTGCATATTGTAATCTTTTTAGTTAGCCAGTAAAAGGTGTCATTTTGCTTGACGTCTCACTACATTCATAATGGCTAACACAGTACAACACCCTAGTACTATAGTTAATGAATGTAATCTTCACAAATTATTAAAAGTATTTAAATGAAGTTGTAACAATTAATTATTAAAGATAAGGAAAAGGACTGAAGGTAATTAAACATGACTCAAAGCTTGAGCATGTGAGGTCTGCCACATCTCAGAGAAACCAGCAACTTGATTTTCCAAGGTTAGAATGAGGTAAATGAGTGACAAACACCCCTCTAGAAAGTGAGGATAAACTAATCGGAAAGCCCAAAAACCCCTCCAATGAAGCGGTACTAATATCAATAAAAGAATCCACAGAACACCCCTATTTATAAGACAGCATTCAGGTAAATGGGAGAGTCAACACGAGTCAGAAAATACTGGTGGCACTAGATGATTGGGTGAAATAATACAGCTATGCATATTAAGAATCAGATGATGTGATGTATTTGATGAGGTAATCATAGTAGAATAGCATAAAAGCAAATAAATTATATTATTTATTGCTCTCTCTCCATGGATTGAGACATTTATGCATATCTATATGCAAATAACGAATTGGTCTGCATTCTCATCTTGTCTCTGTGAATGACTTCTTTGCAAACAGAGGGAAGTTTTTTCCACAACATTGACAGCTTAAAACTTTAATTACCATCATTCTTAGCTGTTAACTCTACACTATTATAATAAAATTATGTAATCATGTAACACCTGTTAATTTGAAAAAACAATTTAGCAGAGAAACTTTAAAGTGAAATAACAAAATAACAAAAACAATATAATCACTCATTCATTATTTTATTTTCAGTTTAAACACCAATAAACCTATAAAAAAGAGCTTTATCATACATTTTAGGTACTTCAAACAAAAAAAGTGCTCAGATGGGAAAAAAGGTTGACAGTCTTTGATATGGAGAACAACTGCCATTGAAGAAGAAAGGTAAAACGTTATGGAAAAACCCAAAACTAAATCATAAACCAAATATTTTTTTAAATGCCATCACAACATGGGCACAATAAAATGTTTATCAGCTTGTGATTTTTAACTTATTACATATATAATATATATATAAGTATTATAAGTATATTATATAATACATATATATAAGCATTAACTTTATACATATAATACAATTTAAATTTTTCAAAATTTAAAATACAACATTACACGGTACTTTATCACATATTCCTTGTTCATATTCATAATTGAAAAAATGAAAAAGTGAAAAAAGTCCTCCATATAACTTATACAAATAAATAAATAAATAATTTTAAAAAATCAGTTAAACTAAAATGGGGACTCAGACTTCTTACTTGTTCAATGTCTTCTAAAACAAACAAAATTACTAAGAAAACTAAAATAAGGAACCAGATTTCCCATTTGTTCCATGTCTTCACAGTCAATAACCCACTAGTATGCAGTACACTTTTAAGATCTGGTTCTCCAGTCGTGGTCAACAAGGTCAGCTATTAGAGTAAGCACTTTGGGATTTACTGGAGTTGTTGATTGTTTTTCTTTAAATCAACCTTGGTGCTCTTGTCTGGATTTATGTGGAAGAAACATCTGAAAAACAAATTCATCTGCTGTTAAATGCTGATTTTCTTAATATACAGTATACTGCACAATATAAATTATCAGTAGTGTTATGTTAAATAAATTCTGTCATCCTCACCTTTGCAAGAACTCAAGAGTGGATGCCAGTCCCACTGGATAGTGAATATTGAACAGTAAAAGCTGCCATACATCATGCACAGTGCTGAGATAAAGGTGGGAATGTGTTTAGTTGTAATCTTTTGGTCAGTACTCAGCATGAATAATTTTGATGTGTAGATTGAAGGACCTAGAGATAAATAATGTATGCAAAATCACATCATACAGCAAAACTGTTTCTGCACTTAATTTGAACCGACTTTTTTTGTATTTAGTTTGAAAATACAGTATATTACCACAAACAATACTGCATGGGGAAGCTGGCAACTTATCAACCACATCTTCGGCAGAGAAGAACTCTTTCATGTGATGAAACATTACCTCTTGCCTTTCATCAAAGTATGCAAGAAGAAGAATAATCACCATGTCCTTGACATCTTCAGAACAGCCCTCCAACTGACCTCTGGCTATTTCCAGCTTAGCAGCAGCTTGCATTAATTGTTTTTTTGTTTCTTTGCTAGTGATTTTTAAGAACTTCAGGGGTCATACTCCATTTATGTCCATGCTTGCAAGGAACATCTCTTTCAGATCAATCCCTGGTAGCTGCCTGAAGTGTACACCCGTGACAATTTCTTGGAATAATTAAGGCCAGTTTTCCAAAAGCTGTTTCATGCTGGCTCCCTTGTTTGTCTCTTTATGCTGGGAGTAATATGTTGATTGAACAAGGCTTCTGATTTCTTCAGTGTTAACATTTGTCTCCTTAGATAGCATCTTCATTTTCTCCTGTTTATCCTTCTCGCTTTCTGCCATCTCAGATAGTAGCATAAATTTGAATTCCCATTTCACACAGCCATACATGTCTTGAACCTCTGCCGTTTGTTCAGCAGGGACATCCTCAGTATCAGTATCTGACGCATGCTTGCATTTTCTGATTTTTCATATGTCAGGTGTTCTGACATTGTCAACATGATTCTGGATCTGTTTAACCGGTGAATGATATCCTGATTTAACTACATCTCCTTCAATGACATCCCGAATGGATGCTGGGTATTTGTTCACAATCATTTTTGCAATAGCAGTGGTACTTTGCTTACTAGGAGAATCACAGGCATTAATCATTTCACATCATAAATGTGGACTTGGCCTTTTCTTCCTTTCAAATCAATGAACCATTTCTTTAGGAAGCTTGTTTCAAGGAGTCTCAAAACCAACTGCCCAATATGAAACAACTCTGGAACTGCTGCTTAATGGTGAGGATGAAGAACATAAAGTTGAAGGACTGTAGACTGTGGAGCATGACGATGCATCTGTATTTTGATCTGTAAAGGCAAAAGAAACACCTTTGTCAAACACAAATTACATGATCAACATTTTACGCATTATAAAATTATGTGATAAGATGTACTTACTGATGTGGGTCCATGCAGTCACAAGTTTTCTGGCCTGAACTGGTCTCAGCACTAAGAGGAGGTCTGCTTCCTGAACACACTGAAAATCTTGAGTAGTCTCTACTCCAAGTGACTTCAGCGTATCTACCACTGAATTTAATACTGAGGATGAAATGTCTGGGAACACATCAGCAATAGCACTGCTTATACTTTTTTTTCCAGACTCATCCATATCTAAAGATAAAAATAAATCCATAACTAAACAATTGTAACGTATCTCAAAACAATTGGCCACAACTGTTTTTTATTTAAAAAATGAAATGAACCTGTCATATAATGTGTTATCATATTCATAAGACCAAAAATGAATTCTTTTAATGTCACATTTTTAGAAAATATAAATAATGCACATTCTTGAAAGTAACATGTTGTTCATTAGCTTTAGCATTTATGTGAATCAATAAATCATTGCTGCTTTTGTTAATTACAAATCCAAAAATTAACATGAAGTCAGAAATTGAAATTTTTGGGGTGAGAAATTTTACCAAATATTTAGAGGAACGTATCATGTTGCAGTAGACCAATCAAATATTGGGCATCATTACACCCCTAGGGTGTACTGCTCTGTTAAAAATATTACCTCCTCAAAATGTATTTCTGTGAAGGAATAATGCTTGGAGTTGTGTTACAAATTGAAAATAATAACACAATGTCATATTAATACAAATTACAAATTATTGTCCTTGCTTTAATAAGCATTTTGCTTATAGCTGTTTATTTAATTCATTTTTTACTAATTAGCGGGTCTGACTCTGAAGTAGTTGCAGCTTTCATCATCCTGAGTGTCTGCTCTGCTTGTTGTTAATTGTCGCTATTAGGGTCTAATGAAGGGAGCAAACTACACAGAAAAAGTGGGAAAATAATAGGAAAACAACAAAAGAGAGTTAAGGATTTATAGCTTTAGAAAAAAATAGAAATATTTCTAAATGTCTTATAAATGTAAAAACTATACTGTTGTGGCGGCACGGTGGCACAGTGGGTAGCGCTGCTGCCTCACAGTTGGGAGACCTGGGGACCTGGGTTCGCTTCCCGGGTCCTCCCTGCGTGGAGTTTGCATGTTCTCCCCGTGTCTGCGTGGGTTTCCTCCGGGCGCTCCGGTTTCCTCCCACAGTCCAAAGACATGCAGGTTAGGTGGATTGGCGATTCTAAATTGGCCCTAGTGTGTGCTTGGTGTGTTTGTGTGTGTCCTGCGGTAGGTTGGCACCCTGCCCGGGATTGGTTCCTGCCTTGTGCCCTGTGTTGGCTGGGATTGGCTCCAGCAGACCCCCGTGACCCTGTGTTCGGATTCAGCGGGTTGGAAAATGGATGGATGGATACTGTTGTGTTTTTCTGAATGCAGAATAAGAGAAGAATAAAAAAGATGAGCTAATTAAATGAGATCATTTGTTATTGATTATTATCGCTGATTGTGTATCTGGTTTGAACAAAAACTTCAGCCACAGGGAATCCCAAGGACCGAGTCTGGGAACCACTGAGAAATGGTGTTACACAAGTTCTTCAAATTCTTCAAGTGCCTTGTACACCTCTTAAAGTAGCCATGTTTACTTTCAAACCTTATGGTCCATAACCTGATAAGTGGACCTAATTTCAGTATTAGTGCAGGATAGTGTTGGAAGTAATGATGTTTAGGTTTCAGATTATATTCGGGAATGGCTGATTTTCTGGATTCTCAGTATTCTTGGATAATAACATTTAAATAAGTAACTTGTGACACTGAAATTGTCTGAGAACCGATCATTTCAACAGCTGAAGTCCTAACGATCACCCTTCATTTTCAGGATCATTTACTCTGTCTTCAATTATTAAAGGCAGCACCCTCAAAAAAGTCCCATTCTGAACAACCTAACCTGCAAGTCTAAGTCCTTTACAACTGAGCTCGGGAGGCTTTGAGACAGTATCAGGGCTTTTGTATTTGAACTTCCTAATCTGCTATTTAAGTATAGAGTAAGTAAACCACTTATTCTTAACAAAAAACGAGATGCACTGTGACATCACATGACAGCACACCTTCAAAAATAAAAAAAAACATTAAAGTATTTCAAAGAATTGAATACAGAATTGAACTTTATTCCCTGAACCTCTGTGTTGTTTTCAGGCTGTAATTGATCCACGGAACGGAACAAGTGCAACTCTCAACAGTATGTAATGGACCACATGATTGGGGGTCATTGTAAAACTCATCCCTGGTGATCAGAAAGTACCTACAGGAAAACCATGAATGGCTAAAATTTTCATTTCAATCCACCGACATAGTGTGAGCCCAAATTATCATCAGCGATGTAATAAAGTGTGCCTTTAATGAGACACTGGTCTGTCATAGCAAGTTCATTGTCCTTAATGTCTTTCAAATCTGTTATTAACCAAGAGAAAACTATTTCATTAAGATGATTTTTAACGATTATGTTTAATGATTTTTCATGGCCAAAGTCTTTGAAATCTTTCACTCTACACAACAATACCAACTGCATGTGTTCAGTTTTTCACCTTAGATAAGCAGATAAATTGACAAAAGATAGATAAATAGCCAAAATAATGTGTTTCTTTTTTGCAGAACATAAAGGGTTAACAACCTGAAAGGCATCTTGATAAAGCACTAGCTTGAGGTATTCTGGGTTTTCATTAGAAAAATCACTGTGTTTAAATATTTGACCATCAGTGCAGTCACAAAATACATCAGTAGAGCTCTTTACTGATCTCAAAAGGCAATCCTGCCAGTCATCTGAATCCAAAAAACATTTCACAGGCACATAATACGCACAATTTTCACCTCTACCCAAAAGTACTCCTTTTGTCTCTGCATATTTGAAGTGTTTTTAAAGGCTTGATAACTTGAGTACACTCTTCGCATATGTCCTTTATGACACATAGAGAACAAGTCTGATGCCTTGCCTATATCACAAATTTTGACAATGTCCTAATCTGCTCCTAATAAATCATTCTTTAAAAACAAACTCAATTTATTCACAGTGTGTGTCTGTCCCAAGTTATGAATACAGTGGTGCCTACGGTTCACAAACACAATCCGTTCCTGAAGTCTGCTCATGAACCAATTTGTTCGTAGTCCAAAGCAATTTTTCCCATAAAAATATATTGAAATGTAATTAATTCGTTCCCAAGCCCACCTAACCCTATTTTTTCTTCATTATTTTTTGTTTTTTTATAGTAAAAAATCTGAAAAAAAAAAGACATTACACTATAAAAAAGCCTTAATAATATGAAAATAAACATAAAGAAACACATGGGTTTTCAGAGTGACAGACGAGCATCGGCTTCACCCTGAAGTCCCCACTCGCATTCGCATACAACAAAAGGGTGAGCCTGTCCTTATCAGCTTGTGATTTCAGTTGTATTAACTTTACACATATAATACAGTTTACATTTTTCCAAATTTAAAATACAACATTACACGGTACTTTATCACATATTCCTGGTTCATATTCAATGCCTTCTCCTCCTGTATGATGTATGTCCTCTTCGGCATGTTTTTCCAAAACAAGTCTGTCTCGTCACAATTAAACACTTGATTTGGAAGATACCCTTCCTCATCCACAAACTTGCTGAACGTTTTCTCGAACACTTCCGCAGCTACCTTGTCTGAACTCGGAGTCTCACCATGCCTTACCACACTATGAATGCCACTTGTACATTTGAAATTTTCAAACCACCCCCTACTTGCTTTAAACTCTTCAAGTTCAACACTCGTACTGGGGGTTTTATCCTTCAAATCACTGTGCAATTGCCTTGCTTCACTAATGCTATCACCAGTCATCTGTTTTTCATTAATGTATAGTAAGAGCTAGTACATACAGTACTGTGTGCACGTCTGACCGCAACCGAAGACTGGGAGAGCGCGGACAGGATGCTCGGCTAGCGGGGATTTTGTTCATCAACCAAAATTTGTTCATTAACCATGACAATTTTTGGGCGTGAACTGATTTGTGACCCACAGACATGACTGTATTTTGCCTCTCTTCTACAATATTTTGTATTATGGTGGCTGGAAGAAGCCACTGACCTTGCAACTCGATATAAAACAAGCAAACCTTATTCAAATACAATTTTCCAAGTCCACTTCTTCTTCAATTCTTCTGATTGGCCTGGATCTGCATCCACCTCACCAGGACACCGCTCAGATAGTGTGAAAGTTAACTGTGATGATAATTGCCTATATGAATCACTAATATTGTTAGATGTACAGTTTCTGTGTCTTCCAGACATATGGGAGCTAAACAAAGATTTCATTCGGAAAACATTCTCACACCCTGTCAGAGGGCTATTTATCTCATGACCTTCCAGTAAATGCTCTTTTAAATAAGCAATAAGTCCCTGCACATTCTGACATGTACAGCCACACAGTGAAACATTGCATGACAAAGTGGTATCCAGTGAAATGCTAAGTTCAAAGGTCAATGATATATCATTCAAAACTTCAAAACATTACATTAAAAAAAGTAATGGAAATATGTTGTGGCCGCCAGTAGGTGCTCCAGCTGCCCAAACCCCGACAAAAACTAACGTAGACACAAGTCTTGCTACACAACTCTGGGTCTGTTTTTTAAACAATAATATACTGTATTTTATACATAATAAAACCATAAAATTAAACAGATGTTTCTGTATTTTTTATTTCTAAATTTCATTAACTGAATGATGAATTAAGATTTATGATAAACAATTCTTTACCTTCTTAGTTTTACATCCTTTCACTGTTAAAATCACAGACATTTTTAACAGTGTAGGTGAATGTATTTGTCCTTTGCATGTTTCTGCTTTTTCATATATTTGTCTACATCCAAACTGTAAGACAAATAGAAATATTTTTCAAGAAATACACAGCTACTAAACTGGCCAATCAGAGTTTGTAGGGGTCTGGGTAGGGTTCAAGTCAACACAACATGCAGTCACATTCTTCAGGAGATGCGCGTCAGGTTACACCAACGATATGCCATAGGCAACACAAACTATGGTGTACCTACAGCGTAGGCTCAATGCAGAAGTACAAATCAGACATAAGCCAAAACATAAGACGTTAATCAAAGTTTAACAATAGAAAACAATCTGTAGCCAGGAGTTCTTTAACAATGTCACAAACTAAGAAGAAAAGGAGTGTATGATGCTGACCTAAATACCGTTAAGATAATCACGTCATGTGTTTCAAACTCCCAGATATCCTGCCCAGCAATTGTCTGGCAGCATTGCATCACAAACAGCAAACAATGGTGGCACTGATAAGATGTATTTTTAAACTGAACATCTTCAAAAACATTCCAAATTCAAAAACAGGACATACCAATAAATTCTTTGACCACTTAAACTGCTCAAAACACAACCTCCATGTAAAAATATATAAATACACAATAGTCTCCAGAACTGCATTTTTCTTTCCAGTATACTGCAAAAAGGCCACACAAATATATGAAGAATGTGCAAACTCCACAAACCCAATGGCTGGACAATTTCCTGGCCTTGCTTTATCTAATCAAAGAGAGTTTAAGTAGAATCAGTGAAATTGCAGGTGTTTGGATATTTTGCTATAGGTTGTATCAAGAAAGGCTTTAGAAGGAAGATTCTAGCTGCCATGTCAGAGGGGAACATTTTTGTACACTGGGTGGTTTTCTTTTTTCCATAGGAAAAAAACATGTAAATAATGCATATAAAAGTCAATATATGAAGGGTCAATAGGTACCCTTTGTTTGAGATTTGGATGATAAGTGAAAAGGCAAATGTCCTCAGTAATTCTGTTACAGGTTATTGTTGATGGCTGTCTACAGGATGTACATATTTACCTGTCTTGCAAAACAGTCACCTGCTTTGAAGATCAGAGAGCTTTGATTGGTATCTCATCAACTTACAATATTGTGATACAGAACTTCCCGCTTCCTTTGAAAATGAACATGTTCTGAGGACATTGGTTTCTAATCAGGATACAGTGGTATATGAACTTCTTGATAGCTGGCAACAATATTACGAGATTTTAACCATTGAAAATATGTTTACACTATTGCTAAGCAAAGGAACTTGGTATGTGTCACTGTTTTATCAATCATCATGTTGATCTAGGCAGAGACTGAAGCAGTTTTATACTTCTGGGCAGTGGGTGCTGTTTGAACAGTGTGAAGAGAGTACGACCTGAAAGGACAGAGCAAGGCCAGAGGATGGTGTGAAGCGAAAGAGACCTGGGGCCTCATGTATAAACAGTGCGTACGCACAGAAATGTTGCGTACTCCCGTTTCCACGCTCAAATCGTGATGTATAAAACCTAAACTTGGCGTAAAGCCATGCACATTTCCACGGTAACTCATACCTTGGCGTACACAATTTCTCCGTTCGGTTTTGCAGACTGGCGGCACCCAGCGTCAAAGCAGTGCTACTGTTACTATGTGGTCACCCTTTCTTTCTTAGCTCCACATTCCTGACGTGGCTTTATAAATACATTGAAATTAACTGCATATTGTTTATTAGTGTAATGCATCTGATTGTAATTAACCTGTAGCAATATAATGGTCCAGGGAATAGCCATAGTATTCCAAATACCATAACTGCTTTAGCATTGTTACACTCACTGCATCTTGTTCTTCTTTTTGCTGCTCCCATTAAGGGTTACCACAGCGGATCATCTTTTTCCATATTACTCTCACTGCACCACTCGGAGTATTCATATCACTGTATCTGAGTGTGAATCACAGCAGCAGCTGATCGGAAAGAGAATTATTGGTATACAGTTTCAAGCACACACTACCTCAACCACGGCAAAAAGCGTCAAAGCCTTTTCTGTACGGACCTCGCGTTTCAGAAACAGTTTCATCCCAAGAACTATAAACGCACTCAATCAGTTCATCAAGTGCCCCTTGTAGAACTGTTTGTACTTATAAGTACAATCACCTCACTGTAAACTTACACTACAGTTATAATATTGCACAACCTGCGCTACTTTATAAAGTGCGTATGATGACAATACCATTTTTAAGATGAAATGCAGAAAAATATGTTGCTTATAGTATACAGATAAAACTTTAACTTCATTTAAATAATCTGTATTGTTAATAATTAAACATGTGAGGACACGGTGCCGCAGCGTATAGCTAGTTCACGGATAGTTCCTGCCTTGCGCTGTATTCTTGCTGGTGCTGACGCGACACTGGAAGGATAGACGAATAGAATAATTAAACATGTACTACGAAGATATTTCAATGTTCCTTAAAAGTTTTGAAGAATCGGCGTTCTAAGCTTACAAATGGCTTCACGTCTATTACAGAGCTGATTGTGTGGCGATTGGGTTTTTGGAGAAAGAAAAGTAAGGACAGGAATTGGAGGTTAGTACGTTTGAAAGAGACAGTACTTCTGTAATAAATTATTTCATCGAAGGTCGTTCATGGCGCAGCAAGCCTCTTGCGTGAGATATGAACAATCACTGCGCCACCGTGTTCCCATGTTTAATAACATGCTTTCATTGCTATCATCATGAAAATGATATCACGTATACATCTCAGTATTTTAAGTATTCAGAGAGCTGTAATATCTCGAATGTAATGGATTCTGTGTCCTGTCGGAGAAAGAGAAAGAACGGAAGCACGTAGTGATTCACACACATAGAGCACATAGAAGATCAAACACAGAACAAAGCATTTAACGTGCTACTTGAGAAAGTAGTAAAATAAATGATTTTAAGATGAAGTTTATGATGTTCTACTTTAATGGCAAAATACAATACGTGATTAAAGTGGAAATTTCGAGATTAAAGTTGACATTTCGTGCTTTTTCCCCACTGTGTGCCTTTTTTTTGTCTGTACCCTAATAAGCTGTCATATGACACTCAGACGGTGGGCTACGACTTGCCTTTTCACGGCGACTTTGATATGTGATTTCTTTTTTATTTCGCCCACTGTGCGACTTTGTGAACTCGATCTTTCAAGTTTCTCCGACACTCTGTCACTCGATCAACTTTCTTTTGTTGATTATACCACTGTTTAAACCAACAAATAGTATGTTTTTCCTTTGCCTCCACTTGGTATTCGCTGAAATTCTTTTATTTTCCCCTGTGCTTTTCCCATTGTCTTTTCTCAGAAGGCTATTTATATCGATTTGCATATTCAAAGAGGCGTAATTCTGGGAGGAGTTGGGGCGGGACAGAAGGCGCGTGCACGTGCGTTACTTTTCACGCTGATCGGGATTTATGTAGTGGAAGAACGTGAAAGTTTGTGTGCGCACAGATTCCTGCATCTGGATTTTTCTGTGCATATGCACAATCCCGCTTTTGTGCTTACGCCATGTTATAGTGTGAGTTCTACGCACGGCGTTATTCATGAGGCCCCAGGTGTGATGGCAGATGGTGTAGAGGGAGACAGTCCACCAAAATGCTGTCAGGATCACACGCACAGAGTGCAGGAACTCGCAGGCAGACAAGGGTATGTGGCTGATAAGACATGAGTAACACTTACCTCCAGGGAGGAAGAGACAGTTTCACCAAAAAGACGTTGGTTGTGGGTCCAGTGAGAGAGGGAAGATTCGCAAGAGGATTGAGCAAAGCCAGCGGATGAGAAGTGAGGCGTGCCTAGGTCATCGTAGCAACACATGTACCCGAAAGTGAGAGAGAATTCTCATTCCACAAGGGAGAGACAATGACAAGGATTCGGCAACTTAGCAAGATTTCTTTTGGGAAAACAAGCACTCAGCAAAAAAAGTGTCTCAGTGGGACAGTTGGAAGATTAATTGTTGTGGTAACACAGCATGCAAATTGGACTTTGCACCACCAAAGCTTGTATCCTCCACTGTTATGTTTTAACAGACTTTTAGAGTGTGGACTGTGTGCTCTCTTTTTTAAAAGGTTTCCGCTCTTGATATTTTTAAATTCTTATCTACTTTTATCTTACTGTTGTTGTCTTGAAATTGCTGTCTTTCATCTTGTGTTTACTCATCTGTGTACTATTATCTTTAAATTTCAAAAGTTCCCAGACTTTTAATAAAACTGTTTGGCGTAATTGGATTTTGTAACTGTGTTTAGGTTAGATTACCTGTAAATGTGATGTAGACACCCTGTCACCTCAGTGCTTGTTTAGTAGAATGTCATTTTTTTCCTATCATTCTGAGGCCATGGAGAATGATAGAGAGAGAGAGCACTAGAGAGAGAAAGAGAGAGAACAATATTTTTGAACAGGAGCGCTGGTTGGGGGTTTTGCTTCTGCTTTGCATGTGATGCATCTGGCATAGTCTGCAGGAAAGGCAACATCAAACTGAGTAAAGCAGGTTTTATATAGAATGGATCCAATGTGTTATTAAAGCTAACTCATTCAGATATTTTTGAGGCTAGAAGGCCCTTTGTCAGCTGAGCCAGTAGGTAGAATTTTATTGCAGGACGTGCAGCTCCTTAATGTGCATGCATTAACTTAACTCAGTTTATTACCTTGCTAGGGCCAATTGTAGTACATTCCATTTTATCCCTACCTTCATGTAGTAAAAATGTTAACAGTAACTATTTATCTTTTGAGAGTTCACTTGTACCATTTAATTTCTACACAATCAATTGTCACATTGAGTATGCTAATTACTTCCTAGATAGACCTGGACAATGACTAGCACTTATAAATATTAACAAGTTAGTGTAATTCAATTGATTCTTACAAGCACATGTCACATTAGGCACAAATGGTGGAACAGCAGGCAGTATGTTTGGCTCATTGTGCTTGGACTTTGCTCAGTTCCAAGCTGGTGTGTCAGTTCTGTGTACTTTGTATGTTCTTTCATCTTCAAGTATATTTCAAATGTGCATTCATCAGGCATTCTTCAGCTATCTTTGAGATTAATTGATGTTTCTGAATCAAATTGGGGTAATTTTTTACATATGAATATGGTCCATGCCTTTAGCCCACTGCTACCAGGTTTAGGTCCACTTTAATTTACTGCCAATTGAATAAGCAGGCTGTGGTGGGTTGGCACCCTGCCCGGGTTTGGTTCCTGCCTTGTGCCCTGTGTTGGCTGGGATTGGCTCCAGCAGAACCCCGTGGCCCTGTGTTCAGATTCAGCGGGTTGGAAAATGGATGGATGGATGAATAAGCAGGTAAAGAAAACAGGTGGGTACCTCCTTCTAATCGTTTGTGTTAGAGCACAGTTTGTATCATCAAGCCAAAATATAACACAAACATGGTCAGTAATGAACTTAAGGATGAACTCAAAGACATTTGAGGATTTTGTAGATGAACAGATATCTTACATGCCATTAAATATCAGCATTATATTTAGGCCTCTCAGAAACCAGTGCCTATAGTAGGAACATGGTCAAAACTGACTCAAAAATCTCAGAGTGACACAAATTTGGTCATACTCTTAGAAGGAGAAGTATAGTAATAGCATTTAATCAAGATCTCTACATTAGGAAACTACTCCTAACTTCACCAGGGTGTAGGGGAGCTCAACAGCTGTTTTAACTTGCTAGGAGCTGTTAGAAGAGAGCATTCAAGCAAAGATCAGCACACACATTCCAGGAAAGGTAGAATATTTTGGAAACTCTAGACAACAACGAACGTGTAAAAAGATAACAATTTGACAGAGATGGAATAGTATTCGTACCAAATCTTGTATGTCACATGTTTGCTCTATCTACATAAGGAAGCCAAGCACTGTCAGCTGAAATGAAAGTGTTGGTAGCATTATGTTTTTTGGCCACTGGGAAAATACAAATTTGCAGTAATGATGATTTGGGTATGTGACAACCAATCATTTCTAGACTTTTGCACCAAACTTTGAACACCCTTACAACACATGAAGCAATACACAAATGTATTATTTTCCCACTACTCCATGTGAGGTAATGTTAAAGCAAGCTGCATTGATGCAAATTGTTAATTTTGTTGAAATTGCTGGAGTGGTTGACACTAAACACACAAAGATCATTGTCCCAAGTGTGGATCACCAGGCATATGTGATTTGTAAGCAATATCACAGGGGATCAACACACAGGCAGTCATGGTTGCCAATTGTATTCTGGTAGCACTATGGGGCTCCGCCCCCTGCTCGCTTCGCTCGCCAACCCCTGGTGTTGGGAAATGACAAAGAGCGTGATGTATGAATGAGATATAGAATAGTGTGAAGGTGTAGATGATGTAAATAGAAAGCAAACAATAAAGTGTGTGGCACAGTGTAAAGGGTTATTGGAAAATTTCTTTGTACACGCCTTTTAAGTGTAAAAGGTCATTTCAGGTCAGAACTTGTAAGGTCAATGAAGATGGTCATTATCGTGATCAGAGTCAACTTTGTCAGAGCTTAGAAAGAGTTGTGTCTCTCCAGGAAGTAATGCAATGACTTGTGTATTTATGTTTTCCACATTAATATTGTTTGGACATAATATAGCGCATTGTGTTAAAAGGGGCTTTTGGTCTAATGAGATTGCTGTTCCAAATATCTCTGTAACTAAGTCGTCGCAGATAAAGGCTTGAGGAATTGTACTAATATCTGGGCGAGGTCTATCTGTATTGGTGAGTGTACCATCTCCCAGATGTAATAACCAATTGTTATGATCTGGATCTGGACATTGCATGTTTTGTACTAAGTGTATCTTTTGAAAGCAATGTTAATTGTCTGCGTATTTTAAGATGCACTGAACAATAGGTGAGCGCATCGCATGTGGAACAATAGGTAAGCACTGTCTAAAATCTCCTCCTAATAAAAGGACCTTTCCTCCAAAGGGAATATTATTATTCATCAATGTTTGTAGAAGTTTATGAATGGTGTTGAGTAAGTGACTGGATGCCATTGCACATTTATCAATAATTAACAGTTTTGCAAGACGGATGTCATGTGCAGTGCCACTGTTCATGTTCATAGTGGATACCGATTTGTAGGATCTAATGCAGTTCATAAAGTTTTCACTTTCAGGTACATCGTTAGTTAGAAGGTTCTGTAGATATTCAGGATATGAATGTAAAGGAGGCAGTCTAATTTGACCCTTTTGACAACAACGTGTAAATCCATTACTTGTATTGTCAGTTGTTTCTTCAGGGAAGTTAAGTGAATGACAATGATTGCAAATGACATTCATTAATCCCAATGAATTTTCCTGAATAGTGGACTCATTATTGAACGCGTTGTCAGCTAACTGGCGCAAGTGTTTAGCAGGTGTCTGTCGTTGATGTCCGTGATGTGTATCTTTTGCTTGTGCCGTTTGAGAGGCGCGTTGTTGTATGTGCAGTATTTGGGACGTGTTGTTTTGGAGCTGTAATCGATTTACCTGTGCTGTGTGAGAAGCCCGTTGTAGTCTACTGCGTGCATTGTTTGTATTGAGCCTAGCTCGTTTTTGTATGTCGGTCAGTTGAGCTTTCTCTTTTTGGAGCCTTGCCTGCTTGTTTTTCGGCATTCCAGATGCGCGGTGTAGACGTCTGCGTTTATTTATTTTGTCCCTTCACTGTTTATGTATGTCTGAGACGGGAGGTGTTTCGTTTTGAATCCGTGCCTGTTTCGATGCAGCACTTTGAGACGCGTGCTGTATGTGTGTACGTTCATTGTGTCTGTCCATATGCGCTGGTTTCTGTTAATGTATTAGTTGAGCTTTGCGTTTTTGGAGCCGAGACATTTTTTCTTCCGGAGGTTCAGAAGCGCGTTGTATGTGCCGCCGTGTATTTGGTTTTTTCATGCGGGTTCGTGTGTTTGGTCCCGTTATCCGAGCCATATCGTTTTGTACCTGTGATCGTGTATTCATGACTTGTTTGTTCTTCAGCGTGAGAAATATGGATAAGTAATAAGAAGGATCGCACTCACTGTTAATATGGAGCCTTTTCTGCAGTTGAACGGTTAATAGTGCTTCAGTGTAAGGAGATCCACCTATGCTGCATAGTGTGAAGGTGTTGAGATGACGTATGTTTAATACGGACGGTTCCTTCAGAAATGGGGCTTTGGGTGTCACTTCTTATTGATGTTAGTGTGTTTGTGGGTCTGAATCGTCGTCTTTGTGAACGTTTCGTGTGCCATGTCCGTAGTCTGTCCCGTTTCGTGTCTAATGGGCTTTGTGTGGCGGTCACGGCTTCTTTTTTTTGGTGTGCTAGGAGCTTGTTTGTCTGCGTCCCGTTTCGTGTGCAATGGGATTCGTGCGGCGCGAGCATCTTCTTTCGTTTTGTGTGCCAGGGGCTTGTTGAATCCTCCTCTTTTTGTGTGTCCCGTCCGTTGCTTGGGGGGGGGGGGGGGGTTTTTTGCGGGTTCATTTTTTTTGTGTGCCAGGGGCTTGCTGAATCGTCCTCTTTGTGTGTGTCCCGTCCGTTGCTTGTGGGGGGGGGGGTGCTTGGAGGTGGGTGTGGGATTTGTGGGGCGCGAGAGGCTTCTTTTTTTTTGTGTGCTAGTTTCGTGTGCAATGGGTTTCGTGCGGCGCTGTGTGCGTCGCCTGCGTTTGACTCCTTTTTTCTGTGCTGACTCCTTTTTTCTGTGGTCGCGGCGCCTCATTTCTTTGACTCCTTTTTTCTGTGCTCACTCCTTTTTTCTGTGGTCGCGGCCGCCTCTCGCGGCGCCTCATTTCTTGGGGCGCCTGCGCAGTACGTCTTTTTGCGGCTACGGCCCATGGCCGGATGTCCCTGCGTCCATCCGGTTTACCATTCTCGGTTGGTAATGTGGATATTACTCTGAAGATAAGAAGTATGGAATGGTGAAATGACAGCAAAATGTCACACTGAGCTTTGCATTCCATAAACCCTTGAAATATTTGCATTACACTTTATAAGCTGGGAAGGTACAAGAAGAAAAGCAGAGACTTCTGGGGCATTGGATAAATAAAGCCTTGCAGAAGATAAGGGGGCCTCATAGAGAGCGTCACAGCATGCAACACCAGAAGATGATCAGGAGCACTGAAAGCGTAAACGTGACTTGAAAAATAGTTCAAGAATTGCGGAATTTACATAACAAGATGTTATTTATGGCCTAAACAGCAGGAAGGTGATTTCTTCTAGAAGTACAACCATGAATCATTTATTATTAAATAAACACATCCTTTTTTTTGCCTTATTAATTCTCATTCAGTGTATGTCTTGAGCTTTCCATCTTGGTGCTCATTAAAGTATTATTCTTCATGTTCTGGGCTAGTGGCCCGATTCAACACATGACTCTAGAATACTTCAGGAGAGTGGCATAAATTACATTTTACATTTTTTATTTTATTTTATTTGAATGTAATAATGTCTCTTTGAATATTATTATCATTATTATTTTTATAATTAGAAGTATTATTGTTAGTGTTTGTATTATCTTTCTGGTGAAGCCTTAGTGTTTGAATCAGACAACTACAATGCATCATCATGATTTCCATAGGACACTGCAAAACACTTTCATGAGTGCCATAAATCGTGATATCCTTCATTCCCAAATGTGAAGTCTTACTCCTTGCTGGGAGTGGATGCTCCATAACTACATCTTAAGTCCTACACTGAGGTAGGACAGATTCTTATCCCAGTCATACATTTAGTGCAATTCCTAGGAGAAATTCTGAGATTCTTTATATATACAGGCACAATACCGATAATATTACGGTAGCTAATGATCACAATTTTTTTTTTGAGGCCAGTAAGACCATGTTAATGTTATCATTTTTTTTTCTTGCACTAAATGGGTTGCTTATGTTTTAATGAAAAAGAAAACATTTGATTAACTGAGGTTCATTAGGTGAAATGTGTAGGACTGGTTATCTGACTGGTCGGTTGTTTTAATGATAAGCTGAATGAAAAACCATTTAAGCAACAGATTTCTCATTACGGAGTCACTTCAGTCTATTGAATTTTTGAGTAATTTGTGCATTCTCAAGGGATTAATTTGGGCGGTTTCTGACCTAAACTATGTAATCTGTTCATACTACCTAAAATCAATAATGTCCTACCATGTTCTGTTGAGTTATCCTTACTAGATTTATACATCTATTTAGTTAATGTGTACAATAATTACATTTGTTGTACTTCTCTTACCAATGTATATGAAAGCTAACCATCCTATTTTGTCATTTCACTATTTTAGTCCTTGCCTTTTGTCCAGCCAGTTCCACTAAAGAATTTATATATCGGATCCCTCTAATCTGCCAGTACAAGTGGGACAGTATCATTTGTTTGTTTTTCTCTCCAGCTAAGTTCAATGATCCTTAAAGTGACCCATCTTGTAGGACTTCACAATAAAATGAAGTCAATGCTACTGTCCTCTGTTGATTGATGTCACCTAAGACTCTGCTCTGATCTTATTTATCCATCCATTATCCAACCCGCTATATCCTAGCTACAGGGTCACGGGGATGTGCTGGAGCCAATCTCAGTCAACATAGGGCGCAAGGCAGGAAACAAACCCCGGGCAGGGTGCCAGCCCACCACAGTGATCTTATTTATTCTTGACAAAAGTATAATTCATAAATGAACTGGTTAAATTCTGTACATTTCAGAATCACAGCTTTGTCTGTTGGATAGTAATCTATTTTTTCTGGGGTTAAAGTATCAGACGTGAAGTTCAGGAGAGAGTGAGATCATAACAACTGCTGTATAAAGTGATGCATTAGAGACTTTATAGGGTATGACACTTTTGCTGATTACAGTATATCAGTTACTTTAATTGCATAAACTGTTTCTAGTTATTTGAATGTATATGTCATTAACTCAGTCGTTTTTAGCACTGAATACAGTCACATAGAATCCACTTTGAAACTAAAATATTTTACCTTTTTACAGCAGACACAATTTCCTTCTCCATCACATCTTCAGTGTTATAAACTGTCTGTGCTAGAGACACATGCCCATTCTTCATTACTATTTAATTCTGCAGTTAGCAGTGCAACATCAGGTGCCACAATGCACTCCTCTTATCAAAGATATGCTAAATGCCTTTCAATTGTGCTGTGCTGCTACATAATCCAGATGTGTCTAGTTCACTCTCTTTTGAAACAGCTTCTTGGTGACTGAGCATGCCTTTTAGTAACATGTTCACTTGATTTACACCACCTTAACCTCCAGCTTTGCTTAATTTAATCCAGTCTCACAGATTTGATCCATTTCCTTTCACAATTACAGATTCACACATTCTAATGCACTAATTTTTTCCTGTGCTGTTATCATATGCACTCTTCTGGTATTTTATATTCTTTGTATATATTAGAAGATCTTTCTGTGTTTCAGACTGTGCTCCTGCAGTGCAGCACTTATTAGGATACACAGAATGAAAACAGATGGATGAATTAATACAATTCAAACTGTACATATCATCTTAATTTCATCTACTGCAATCTCAAATATCCAAATGAAGCTTCCGATATTTTGCAAACATATTTTAATTTATATTGTGTTTTTAGTTTTAGTATTACTCAACAGCTGTATGTGCTTTATAACTGTGATTTCTGCGATTAGAGGTGTATAATATAAAGGTCCTCACAGGTGGTGCAGTGGTAGTGCTTCTGCTTTGCAGTAAGGAGACTGTGGAAGATTGTGGGTTCGCTTCCTGGTTCCTCCCTGTGTGGATAGCGCTTTGAGTACTGAGAAAAGTGCTATATAAATGTAATGAATTATTATTATTATTATAATATAAAGGTTGGTGGAGAGGTTATTGGTTAACTGACATGCAAATCAGTGTGCAGTTACAGACTAAATAATGTCACATACCCATAACAGAAGAACAAGAAGCCAATTAGTTTGATTATTTGCATTTTCCATTATGCTTAAGCCTTACATGACTGCATAAAATATACTAAACCAGTAATGGCGTACAGCACAATAACATGCAGTGAATATACTTGACTTGAGCATTCATAGTTTTCATCCTCTTTCTCTGCACATTTAACATTCATTTGCTCAGAGGTTAATGTGCTTGCTGCTTCCTGAGCAGCTCTTCCTTTCTTCACCCTAGCGGCCCACTTCTTCTCTTCTTTCATCTGCATCTTTTCACGTTAAAACTGATTAAGTTAGTTTTTGTGTTGCAATTACTTAGTACGTTTTTCTTAATTTTTCACTTAAGCTGGCACTTAAGTCTTCAATCTGCCTCAAGAATGATTAAAGATATGAAGAGGTAGGGGAAGTGACCACGAATGTGGTAGGGAATGAGAACAATGCACGTACGCATGTGCCACACGGCCACCCGAGAGTTGATTCTACAATAAAATAAAACAAAAATAAAAAGAGTAATAAAAATCATCACCCTGAAATCAGATAGTAGACATCACGTAGTATATGTGTACCAAATTTCAGGTCAATAGGTGAAACAGTTTGCAAGTTACAGGTGATTTAAAATCCTGGACAGACAAACAAACAGCCACAGTAGCGTATTATATATAAAGATATCTGCTGCAAAATTTCTATAAATTAAGTAATATTTCTTTAGAAATCAGCATATTAATTACATGCATTAGAAAATAATGCAAAAATATCAACCAAATTAAGACTGAGGTCATGACCTACTAAGTGGATAACCCAGCACCAATCAAGCTAGGTGAAGAGGTCCTTCTCATGCTTGACATCTTCACCAATTAGTATAGCATAGTTAGGCAGGGCAGAGGACCTGGATGAAACATTCATTACTTACTGAACAAGACAAGAAACATTTTTAGATCACTTAATAATATCTCAGTACAGCACCCACACCAAGTTGAAAATTCACCAGAGTGTCATCCTGTCCACTCTCTTACATGGGTCAGAATGCTGAAGAACAACAGAAAGTAATTTCAATAAACTGTGCACATGCCACGCCAAGATTTTGAGAAAAATCTTGTGTGTCTTCTGGCTGAGAGCTATTCCAAACAATGACCTGGCTGCCTGTTGCTAACAAGATAGCACAGATACTGTTGTGATGAAGAAGAGGTGGAATTGGATTGGATGCATCATCAGAAGTGAGAGTACCATTACATGACTGCATATCGCTGGACACCCTGAAGTAAAAGACAAGTGAGGAAGACTCAAAAACATGTGATGCAGAACTGTTGAAGCAGAGCTGAGGACCCTAAACCACAGCTGGGGAACCATAGGCCAAGACAGACAGTAGTGGAATAATAATAAAAAGAATTATACATTAAACAGATTATTAATTTTGTCATGATGAACTTTAAGGGAACATAAAATCATTCAGCAACCAAAATAGCAAATGAAAAACAAACAATAAACACAATATATACTGCTAGCCTCACTCTCTTATTATTAACCATTAAAGGTATGTTATGTTTAATCATATCATTGTCCATCCCAGTAGGCAGAGAAATGGAAAGATGACTACTACCAGCAGAGCATGTTAATGCACTGAAATGCTTTATTTGTTATTTTCTTTCATAGAAAAATGAATCTGGAGCAACTCAATAATGGTTTGACAATCTCTAGATAGATAGATAGATAGATAGATAGATAGATAGATAGATAGATAGATAGATAGATAGATAGATAGATAGATAGATAGATAGATAGATAGATAGATAGATAGATAGATAGATAGATAGATAGATAGATAGATAGATAGATAGATAGATAGATAGATAGATACTTTATTAATCCCAAGGGGAAATTCACATACTAATTAATTCTAATCTGTAAGACTGCCTTTGTGACCCTCAAACACCCTTCTACTAGAGTCACCTGAGCCCAGGCTCAACTGCAGGCCTGAGTTCCATTTTCACTATGAGGCAGGAGATCTTCAAAGGAGACACACTACTCCAGTCCTTCAAATGATGCTCTGCCTTTGTTTGCTCATTTTCCTTTGAATTAATGTCACACAACACTTTCACATGTGCACACAAATCCAGCTCCAGCTGTCTCTTGAGTTTATAATTACATTCACGTAATTCTATCAGCTATGCACTTCATAGCAACACTTTTCTCACTGGACTGCAGGTTAATTGCTATGAAAATTCAAAGGCTAGAACAAGTAATACCAATGTTTATGCTTTGTATTTGTTTTATGTGATGTATTACTATAATTACATTTTACTACTGCCACAGACACACTATGCTCAACTCTGTCCTCTTGTCTTAACAATGTTTGTCCCTTCTCTTTCAGGCCTGCACGTGAAAGACCCTCCTTTCCCTGGCTTTCTGAAGCACTTCACAGTCCGCGGACTGAGCTCCAGGCAGCCAAAAGGAAACGGAGGAAGTCAAAAGCACATCTGGCTAAGTATCGATCTCTTCTTTCATTTTTTTCTTCTGTAACAGTCAATGCTAAGGTAAGGTTCTATCAGACCACAATTAAGAACTCCACTGACACATACTCTCTGTTCTCCACTTTCACCTCCCTTCTTAACTGTCCTCTACCTCCCCCCCCCAAAACCTCCTTGTCTGCTGATAACTTTGCCACCTTTCTCAGGAAAGAGTGGCTGCTATCAGCGATCAGTTGTCACCCTCACTGTCACCCATTATGCCTCCTCTCAAACATCACCCAACATTCTCCACATTCTCTACACTTTCACCCACTTTCCAACTTTCTCTCCAATCACCCCATTACCTCTTCACTTGACCCTATCTCCTCACATCTCCTTCAGGCCATCTCCCCCTCACTAATCTCTGCAATTATACACTTCATTAACACCGCACTCAGCTCAGCCACCTTTCTTACCATCTTCAAACATGCTCTGATAACCCTACTCATCAAAAAGCCAACTCTTGATCCATCCCAAATTAACAATTACAGGCCTGTCTCTCTCCTTTCTTTTCTTTTCTAACAAGGTCTCTTCCTTCCTTGTATAGAACCAGTTCAGCTTCAAGAGAAACCACTTGACTTAGACAGTTCTACTGACTGTGGTCGACCAGCTACGAATTGCTACCAACATGTCATTGGTCCTGATCCTGCTAGACCTCTTCTCTGCCTTTGACATGGTCAACCACGACATTCTCCTTGCCACACTCTCTGATACTGGCTTCACTGGGACTGCTCTCAGATGGTTTGAACCCTTTTTTTCGGGCAGATCCTCCAGTGTGTTCTCATTGTATCCAAGTTCTGGTCCAGGCCTTGGTCTGGACTACTGCAACTCACTTCTGGTAGGAGTACCAGCATGCGGTATCAAGCAGCTGCAGATGATCCAGAATGCAGTGGCCTGCCTTGTATTTAACTAGCCGAGATGGGCACATGTCACTCCTCTTTTCAGGTGACTAAATTGGCTCCCTGTAGCAGTACACATTGAGTTCCAATCACTGATGCTTGCCTACAGAGTAGTCAATGGGTTAACACCTGTGTATATGGAGACATTAGTGTGTTACTATATTTTCACTTGTAACAATCAACTTTTGTTACCTGCCTCAGTATACCTGCTGAATAAACAGGCCAAGGCCTAATGATACTTTATAATGTTTAGCTCTTTTGTAAGTTGCTTGGATAAAAGCGTCTACCAACCAAATAAATGTACAGTAATCCATCGCTATATCGCGCTTCGACTTTCGCGGCTTCACTCTATCGCGGATTTTATATGTAAGCATATTTAAATATATATCGTGGATTTTTTGCTGGTTCGCAGATTTCTGCGGACAATGGGTCTTTTAATTTCTGGTACATGCTTCCTCAGTTGGTTTGCCCAGTTGATTTCATACAAGGGACGCTATTGGCAGATGGCTGAGAAGCTACCCAACCAGAGCGCGTATAACGTATTAAATAAAACTCCTCAGATATATTGTGAGCAGGGGGGCTGTTCGCACCCCTAGAGGATACGGCTGCTCCTCAAAAAACGCTGAAAGATTACCTTCACATTGCTGCCATCCTTGCTGGGCTTACATGTGGCTGCTCTGTCAAGCGATATGGTTCCTGCACGGTGCTTCGCATACTTAAAAGATCAAACAGCACGTATTGATTTTTGATTGTTTACTTTCCTCTCTCTCTTGCTCTGACATTCTCTGCTCCTGACGGAGGGGGTGTGAGCAGGGGGGCTGTTCGCACCCCTAGACGATACGGACACTCGTCTAAAAATGCTGAAAGATTATCTTCACATTGCTCCCTTCCGGCTTTGCCAAGCAACATGCTTCCCGCACAGTGCTTCGCATACTTCAAAGCTTGAATGGCACGTATTGATTTTTGATTGTTTGTTTTTCCCTGTCTCTCTCACTCTCTCTGACATTTTCTGCTCCTGACGGAGGGGCTGTTCGCAGAGGGGCTGTTCGCACACTGGCCTAGAGGATACGGACGCTCCTCTGAAAAATGCTGAAAGACTACTTTCACATTGCTCTCTTCCTTGCAGCTGCTTTATACGGGCGGTGCTTCGCATACTTAAAAGCCAAACAGCCCTATTGATTTTTGAATGTTTGCTTTTTTCTCTCTCTCTCTCTGACATTCTCTGCTCCTGACGCACAGTCCTTTGAAGAGGAAGATATGTTTGCATTCTTTTAATTGTGAGACAGAACTGTTATCTCTGTCTTGTCATGGAGCACAGTTTAAACTTTTGAAAAAGAGACAAATGTTTGTTTGCAGTGTTTGAATAAAGTTCCTGTCTCTCTACAACCTCTTGTGTTTCTGTGCAAATCTGTGACCCAAGCATGACAATATAAAAATAACCATATAAACATATGGTTTCTACTTCGTGGATTTTCACCTTTCGCGGGGGGTTCTGGAACGCAACCCCAGCGATCGAGGAGGGATTACTGTAAATGTATAAATACTTTGAGAGGGCAGAGGTAGACCAGAGAATTTGAAGAATAGGTAACTCAGCCCAACTCTCCAGTCCTATACACCTTGATTCTCCAAATAACATCAAGTCGAGATCTGAAGGTCCCTAAAGTCCTACTCTCCATCACACTACTTGCTAATTTGGTCCATGTGTCTATGGTTCTTTATGTGCAGATACTTTCTAACATTTATGTGAAATTTACCTGCAACAGGTTTCCAGCTGTATCTCTGTGTACTTGTATAATTTTTTTAAAGTAACTACTGGAATCCACTCTACTAATTCCTTTCATATTTTAAACACTTCAGTCATGTAACCTTTTCATTTCTGTTGGCTTATACATCAATCTTTCCTCATAGTCCTGGAATCAGCCTAGTCACTCTTCTCTGGACTTTTCTAGTGCTGCTTCGTCTTTTTGTAGCCTGGAGACGAAAGCTGTACACAGTACTCCAGGTGATGCCTCACTAGTGCATTATAAAGGTTCAGCATAACCTCCCTTAACTTGTACAGAAATACAATTATTAATAGATTTATCTTTTATTATCTGTATCTACTATTCATTCATTCATTCATTATCCAACCTGCTATATCCTAACTACAGGGTCATAGGGGTCTGCTGGAGCCAATCTCAGCCAACACTGGGCGCAAGGCAGGAAACAAACCCGGGGCAGGGTGCCAGCCCACCGCAGGTATCTACAATGTTTATTAAAACATTAAAAACTCTTTCAGTCAGTCACCAACCTTTACTGAAGGAAGTAGTACTTTTAGAAAAGCAAAGGTGATGACAATTGCCACAGAAAGTGGTGACATGTGGCATGGTTGTCAGATAAATGAGTTAGACTTTCCTGTACACTGTACACAAACTTAAGCTTGAAAACATCACCATACTAAAACTAGTGAAAAGAATACAGACTTGGGACACTAAAAATGAAACAGTAGCAGTGCTTATCCATTATCAAACTGGCACTTCAGGGAAGATGGGCCCATATTCAGGAGGTGCTCAAAAGCCAGTTTCCCTGCTTAGTCACTTTGGTAAACCATGCGAGTGCTCCTGTGGTGCCAGTCACTGTGGAAGTTTTGTAGTTTCCAGTACTGACTGATTTAAACCATGTCAATGCATAGATGATCATGCAAAATATTTCTTTTTTGCTTTTAATACGTGAACTGTATTTATCATTTTAAATGTGAATATTTAGGACTAGGGTTTTTAGGTTTAGGGTTAGGGAGAGAGAGAAGAAGTAACACCTGAACTAACTAATCAGTGAACAATGTGGCACATCCAAAGCCATTTAGGGCAATATTTGTAACTTTGAATTCAAAGCTGAAGCATTTAAATAGTCAGGTTTAAGTTTTTTATAACTGGTAGTGCAGTATTTATGTCAAATTGAACAATTTGTAATGTGTCAAAATATGTCACAAAACTGATTTAAATAAAAGAGAAGAATATTTCAGTGATGCTTGAAAAAATACAGTTTAAGGTGTTTTTCAAAACACTTGGAAAGAAACATGCATGCTGTAAGTGATAAGTATTAATAATTTTAAAATTGCTGGGAAACAAATTCTTAAACTTCACAAGAAGGAGCATGTTTACAAAATATGGATATGACAAGCCGCATTATTTTAAAAAAATTATTCAAATTAATCGATAGCAACAGAACCGAAAGTAAGAATGCAAAATTTTGAATATTGTGAAATGTTGTGAAGGACATATTGAAGGGCATGGTTAGCATTTGCAGTACTGAGGAAAATGTCAGTTCTTATTATAAACATAAAGAAGTACTGGTAATAAAAACTCCATACATTATGAGGTAGGTTTCATTTCAGTTTGTTGATGCATCTTTTACTAACTCAGGTGCTTAATACAGTCTGAGTGTGCAGATGAGCTTTTGGACAACATGTTACCACAGAAGTTAGTGCGTTTTATACCTCACAGCTCTCACGTTCTGAATTTAAGCCCTCAGTTGATCACCAGTGTCTATGTTGGTTATCCTCAATTCTCTTTTTCCCTCTCACATGAGTGTTAGGTTGCTCTAAATGGACTTTGCGTGATGGAGCGAGATACATGAGTGTGTCCCATGGTTAATTGGCACCCTGCCCTGAACTGGATTCAGTTAGTCTGATTTTGAATAGATGACATTTTTATCATCATAAGATTGCCAGATGGTCTTTTCACAGTTCTGACCTAAAGAGAACAACAGTGTTACTCTTTTTATTTTTATTTTTATATCTCAGTTTCTACAGCGACAAGGAAGACAATGGGAAAGTAAGACATACTGTGAGTATTTGCTTCACGCATTCTGGACAAGGCTCACTTGATATTGTGAGAATCCCAGAAAATGGAGTTTGGTCAGTTGGCCTAGGACTGGCAACTCTCATTTTAAATGTATTTTCTCCAGAGGTAATGTTAAGAGGTGCTTTTGTTTTCCTCTGCTCTTTAGCTAGGTGGCCAGGACTTCAAGTAGCAGGATCTTCCATTAGTATGATTAACATTTTAGCCAAACGTTATGGATGCTTGTTTTAGTTATCATTTAAATTACAGTGTATGCATAAGAATGTTGCACTGTTGTGTGCTTTTCTTCTACTTTTCTGTATTTATAAATCAGTTTAACACACTTGTCAGTATTTACAGACCCGCATTAACACACTCTGCTTCATGTGCTTTCATGTGCTAACTCTGCATGTGTCTGCCTGTCATTTTGTGTTTAAATAATCTTCTCTATTGGATGAAAAAAAATAATGGAGATTTGTCTGTTGCGCAGAGACATTTTGTGGAGCTGTGGGCTGTCTATTATGGTTTTCTGGTAGTATGATCCCGCTTTTCCAATTATGATGGCAATCATGGCCATTTCAATCCCAAAGATGTGACCGAGACAGTAAAGAGATATTGCTGATGGCCTCATCTGAAGGAATCAGAAAACAACAGTTTTTAAAGACAGTGAAGGAATAGGCTTCCTATGTTTCAGAAACAATGCCCTAAACTGCCTGATGATGCCTTTTGGTGGATCTCAACATGAAAAATATGTCACATTTTTAAAAACTCTTCTACAGTAGTTGAACAGGGGTCTTAACATATAACTAATAAATGGTCGTGCTATGGAGTACCTGTTTTATGTGGCTGTGCAAAGTGTGAATGAAGCCCAAGCAATCTGAGCCTGTCATCATGAAAATAAGTTGAATTAAACTGAAACAAATGCTTCAAATTCTAACTAAGTTAAATGACTTCCAGATCAGCTGGCTTGGGGTTTGGTGTTTAGTTGTTATGTCATGCAAGCTGCAGAAATGTCAGGGAATTGGAGTCACTGACTGTTCCATTGATTAGTGATGGAATGTACAGATTTATTGTTTGGCATATTATAGATAATACCATGAGATTTAATCCTATGCACATGAAATGTTATCATTTTGTCCCTGCCTTACACACAGGGCTGCTGAAATAGTTTCCAGCTTCATGAGTCACAATTACGAAAAAAAGGACTATCAGAAAATGCATGAATGGTCATCCAGTAGAGGCAAATACATAGTCACACGCGTACACATAGAAGACAGCTTTAGGGTTTGAATGATGGCAATTTCCTGCCGAACCAGGGGTTGGCACTGGGGTCTAATGCCTTCCCTCTTCCTCACTCTGCAGAATGGAAGACAGACTACTGATGTCAGTTTCATTGTTCGCCCTCCCATCCCTTCCTGCTGAGTGTCTTTATAAACTGGAAACTAGCCGTCTTATTTAGTTCTATTTTGGACTTGCATCTGTAGTAGTAGGGTGTTGTATCGTATTAAGCCATTATGGCAAAATGACACCTTTTATTGGCTAACTGAACCGATTACAATATGCAGGCTTTCAAGGCAACTGAAGAATAGGCCTCAGCTTGCATATTGTAATCAGTTCAGTTAGCCAACAAAAATTATCATTTTGCTGGACTTGCATCTGGAAAGACATTCGCGTAACTAGTTGTGTGTTTTTATTTCATTACTAACCTTTAGTTATATGGGGTCACCAAGGTGGTGTCCCAAACCCTTCACATTGTTGTGTCTCCTTTTACAATGTAAAATTAAAGAACGATACAAAGAGACCAACACGATTGAATACCTGGAGCAGGTTGCTTTTGTAATGATGCCATTCAGATGATGGCTCCAATCAAATAATGGCACACCTCAAAGACTATTCTGACCAGGCCTAACACATTCTAAAAGTCATTCTTTACCTAAAGCAAAATTAAGTAAAATAAAGTAGGAGTGACTATAACCCTTCTTCCACTACCAGACACACATTTAATTTTTCTTCTCATCCCATTTCTGCCAGCTTCATATGTCATCCAGTACATAAAACATGCTCTGTGTATAGCACACCCACATGTCCATCAGATGAGCACATTGTCAGGTCCTTTGTCTGTCCAGATATTCCGACACCACCAACAATTAATTGACTTACTCACACCACTGCAAACCTTCTTCCACTCCACAGTGTCCACTTGATGTAATATGGTCACACACCACCCATATAATTCTATACTAAGCTTCTAAACTGACTAGAAATGTCATCCAGACTGGTCCACACAGCCCACATTATTATTAAAGTTGATACACTGTTATTAATTCTATACAAACTGAATGCAGCAATAGCTTTTGTCTTTATCAGATCTAAAATTCCTGAGCTTTCAGGTTGCCTTTGAAAGCCCTTTTGATTTACAGCATTATTAAAACCGATTTTTTACCCTATCAGATTTTAAAGGTTTTTTTTCCCTTTCTACATTTTGTTCCGTTTTGCTAATAGGAGCAGAACCTTGGCAGCAAAAAAATAACATTTCACATATTAAAGTCACATGGCTGGCTGTGCAGACAAAGAGATGTCACAAAGAGAAAATAAGAAAAGGTTCTGCTTCAAGGATTCTGTTGCAGATAAATATTGGTTGAAAACAAGGTATCTTTTAACCCTTTGGTGTACTACAGTTTAAACAATTTTCAGATAAGTATCAAGGTGATCATAATTTGAAAACTGGGACATCCTGCTCACTTTGACTGGAGTATGTAGGTCTATCTAAACCTTAGAAATTCTGGATATGACCAATTCGCTTACACAAGCCTTCTCTAGCACTACTCAGTTACTTGTGTTAAGTCAGGTCAGGTGAGGTCGGGGGCATACACTGGTACAGCGCATTGCTGTACCCACCACAAGACAAAACAGCTCAGGATCCTGGTTGCCAGTCTCCCCGGCAGACACGTAGTCCAGTCCCACCCCTCAGAAATGACCATCTATCTTTCACAGCCAGGTGTTACATAGGTGTCCCCTTTGCCCGGTAGAGCTACTTGAGTCCTCAATAATAAGGACACTCCCTCACAATGCAGGTAATGTGCCTCATTTGGGAGTCCGTGAGCAACTGCTCACTCAACACAAAGTCAAACCAGTGTTGCCCAAGGGTTCCCCAAAGAGACACAGTACCGAAGAAGTCCAGTATTCATCTCAGGTCACTGGATAGCGTCCATGTCTCGCAACAATATAGCAAAACAGGAAGCACCAGGATTCTAAAGACATGGACCTTCATCCTTTTTTAGAGATATCAGGAGTGCCACACACCCCTTTCCAGCGACCTCATGACCCCCTCATACTTTCCCAATCTGTCTTCTGACTTCATAGGAAGAGTCACCAGAAATATCAATGTCGCAGCTGTGGCACAGTAAGTAAACCTCTCGATAAGGTCAACACTCTCTCCACAAACAGACACACTACTGATGGCTGTGCCCAAGAGGTGATTAAAGGCCTGGATCTTGGTTTTTATCCAGAACACTCATGAGCCAAGACAGTCAGACTCCTCGCTCAGTCTCTCGAGAGCCTTGATCAGAGCCTCCATTGACTCAGCAAAGATCATAGCATCATCAGCAACGTCAAGATCCATGAATCTCTCTTCACCAACAAATGTCCCAAAGCTGCTGGATCCAACAACCCTGCCAAACAAAAAGTCCATGCAAGCACTGAATAGAGCAGGAGCAAGAGCACACCCCTGACGAACTCCAGAATCAAAGGGAAAAACACAGAGGTTCTGCCTCTACTCTGCACAGCAGTAGCTGGATATAATGGCCGGCCTGTACAGTGACGCTTGTGTTAGGAGTCAAAGAAAATAAAAAAAAACTCTCTGTTTTGCTGTGTAATAGCTGTGTGGGGCAGTGGTAGCGCAACTGCCTTGCAGTAACGAGACCCGGGTTCGCTTCCCAGGTCCTCCCTGCGTGGAGTTTGCATGTTCTCCCCCTGTCTGCGTGGGTTTCCTCCGGGTGCTCCAGTTTCCTCCCACGGTCCAAAGACATGCAGGTTAGTTGGATTGGCGATCCTAAATTGTCCCTAGTGTGTGTTTGTATGTGTGTGTCCTGCAGTGGGTTGGTGTCCTGCCTTGCGCCCTGTTTTGGCTGAGATTGGCTCTAGCAGACACCTGTGACCCTGTGTTTGGATTCAGCGGGTTGGATAATGAATTGATGGATGGATAGCTGTGTGGGTGCTTCTGAAGAATAAATTAATTTTGTATTATGGTTGAACTTATCTGATAATCTCAGCTAGATAGATGCAGTGCCTATAAAAAGTATTCTCCTCCCTTGAACAATTTTATATTTTATTATTATACAATGATTAAATACAGTAGATTTAGTTTGGCTTTTTTGACATTGATCAAAAATAAAAGACTATTTAATGAAAGCAGATCTCTGCAAAGTAATCTAGATAATTACAAATATAAAACACAAAATAACTGACCGCATAAGTATTCACCCTCTTCAAGTCAGTATTTAGCAGATGGTTCCTTGTCAGACTTAACAGCCTTGAGTCTGTGTGCACAGGTCTCTATCAGCTTTGCACATCTGGACACTGCCCTTTTCCTCTCATTCTTCTTTGCAGAACTGCTTAAGCTCTGTCAGGTTCCATGAGAATCATGAATGAACAGCCTTTTGCAAGTCTATAGCCACAAATGTTCAAATTGATGGAGATCTGGACTCTGACTTGGCCACTCCAGGACAGTACATTGCTGCTTTTAAGCCATTCCTGTGTAGCTTTGGTTGTATGCTTGAGGATGTTGTCTTGCTGGTAAAGGAATCTTTTCTCAAGGAGCAGGTGTCTTGCAGACTACATCGTGTTTTCCTCCAGGATTTCCATGTATTTTGCTGCATTCATTTTATCCTTTGCCTTCACAAGCCTTGCAGGGCCTGCTGTAGGAAGGCATCCTGACACAATGGTGCTGCTGACTCCACCATGCTTCATGGTGGGCAATGCTGCCATATCTGGAGCCCTAGACAGGGTGGACAAACATCGACCTTCTTTGTCTGTAGTTGGTATTATTAGACCTGTCTGTGTCTGGAATGCACAACCCATTAGTAGCATAAACAGTGCCCCTTTGTGTACTTTAAGGAGTGCGCACACCTTGGTGTACTTTCATAAACGGTGACCAGCGGGTAACAGTGCCAGCTTGGAATCATCAGAGTTTGACAACTGGGAGGGACCTCTTTTTGCTGTCTGGAGTGCGTGTCCATTAACTTCACAAATGGTGCCCTTCAAATTACGGCTCACTGGGTAGATTCCACTGTTGTCTAATTGATTGGCCAGCTCTGAAGGTGAGGATGGTGTTCAAACATAGCAATTAGGCTGACAGTGAAAAAAGTTCAATACTGGTCTCATCAGATCTTGGAACCTTCTTCCTGCAGACTTCAGTGTCTCCTATGTGCTTGGTGGCAAAATCTACCCAAGCTATCATGTGGGTTTTATCTCTTTGCCACTTTTTCATAAAGCTGTAAGTGGTAAAGCACTCGGACAACAAGTTGTTGCCTACATAGTCGATCCTATCTCCAACACTGTAGGTTGTAACTCCTTCAGAGTTATCACAGGTCTCTCGGTGGCCTACCTCACTAGCCTTTTTCTTGCATAATCAGTTTTTGTGGACAGCCTGCTCTAGGCAGATTTACAGCTGCACCATATTCTTTCTATTTCTTAATGATTTATTTAACTGTACTTCAATGTATATTCAGTGGATTGGATACTTTCATGTCTCCATCTCCTGACCTGAGCTTTTCATCTTTCCATGGAGTTGCTTGAGTTGTTCTTTTGTTTTCATTATGTATGTTAGTCCACCCCACTGACTCACTGACTGTTGGGCCTCCAAGATAAGGTGCATTTAAACTAAAATCAACTGAAACCCCAGACAAATGACATCCAATGTACTAATTATAGGACTTCTACGACCATTTGGCTGTACAGTACCAGTGATAATTTAGGTGTGTCGTTATAAAAGGGGGTGCTTATGCAATCCATTATTTTTTTATTCATATTTGTAATTTATTTATTCTACTGAGCAGAGAGTTGTTTTCACTTGGGCATTAAAGAATCTTTTTCAGTTGATCAGTGTCAAAAAAAGCCAAATTTAATCCATTGTGAGTCAATTTTGTGTAACAATAACATGTGAAAACCTCTAAGGCCATAAATACTTTATTAGGCACTGTAGATAGATAGATAGATAGATAGATAGATAGATAGATAGATAGATAGATAGATAGATAGATAGATAGATAGATAGATAGATAGATAGATAGATAGATTCTGGGATTTGGGTGTAATAGATTTTCTACATGTCTGTTGATTTTTGTTTCTCCATTCGCCATTTCCGACTACTTTTCTAACAAGTACAGTCTGAGACGCTAAAATAAATGTTAAGCTTCTTTTAAAGTGAAGCAACTTCATCAAGTGCATTCCAACAGCCCCAAAGTGCAAGCAGAAGAATATTAAAAGAGGTAGAATGCACAAAACCCAAGTGGTGTAAGATGGTGTCACAAAATATGAACAATGGCTGCAAATCCGCGTGCACAGAAAAGTAGGTACAAATGAAAAATGAAAGACTGCTGGTTGATAGAGAGAACTGTCCTTTACTCCGTGGTTATCACCTGCACAGGACAGTTTGTGTTTGTTACAACAGTGCTCAGGTGAAATGGAAATGTTGCAAAATGAGTTCTCAGAATAAAAAGTCCAAATATTTAATTGAGTGAATGGATTTCTATTTGGCTCATTGCCCGTCAGTTATTGTTTACTCTCTCTGTGCTGAGGCCACAATCTGAAGTATAATTACTTTTGTAAAACAATGACTCACAGATAAAAGTAATCCATCCATACATTTTCCAACCCGCTGAATCCGAACACAGGGTCACAGGGGTCTGCTGGAGCCAATCCCAGCCAACACAGGGCACAAGGCAGGAACCAATCCAGGGCAGGGTGCCAACCCACCACAGATAAAAGTAATGAAAACGCTATAGATGATTGTTTCAAATAGTTTTCATTTTCAAAGACCCTACTGTACATTGAGCAATACAAATACATATACCTGTATCATTACACATCTGCTAGATAAATCAATCATCAGAGTCAAAGGAATTAAAGCAAAACCACCAGAAGTCAGAGTATCTGCAAATAGTGACATCAGTTACACCGTTAACAGACTGCACACAGCAAAGGGCCCCACGTGCTCTCAATTAGTTCAATCTGTAGCATAACATTTGTAGCTTTAGGTAGTGCCTTGAACTCATTTGACCCCCTTGAAGTATGTTCAACTTTCCTCTTTGACTGATTGTTTGTGTGACACCACAGCAAATCCCATGATGCTCTTGTGACCTAATAATAACTCATCCACAAAGTGACCTTTAATAGAGCAGTCTGTCACACATATTGTAATTATAATAAAAAAAGTAAAAAAGAAATATATACCAAGTGCCCAGTCAAATCTTTCACAACGAGGAGTGACAACAGTCTTATTCTTCTTAAACATTTCACTTTAGCCTTGTAAAAATAATTCCATTTTAGGAATGCATAAATACCCATCATGCATTTCAGCAGTGGTTTCTTAATCCAGTATGAGTTCTAGAATTACACCCTGCCTTTTTTTACTAGTAAAAAAGAAAATTATAAACTTACTTTAATGTGGTTACTTATTTTCTTATTAAATAAATATATTCTGATTGTTTTAATTTATTTTTAACTAGCATAACAAAATGCCAGTTTATTAAAATGGGCCTAATGGCATAATGGTAGGTCTGTCTATTTCGGTCTCCTCCTTCGTTTTCAAACCTCAGTTCACTGGATGTGCCTTACATTCCTCTTTATTTATGTTGCTTTTCTTCATCGGACATTGATCAGTCCAGCCCTGATGTGATGCTCGGACACACAGATGTACACCGAATGGTTTACTTTCTTATGCCAACCACTTGCCTTGGTCTATTGGACATTGTCGCTATCTTGTGGACATTGCACTTGGGTACAGTCAACAGATAGATGGACACCTTATCATTTTATATATAGAGAAATGTGTTTGTCAGAAATAAAGTTGTTTTCTGTAAAAAAAAGAATCCAAATGTGTTAACTACTGATGCTCAGATTCTGTACTAGGTTATCTGACTTTGCCATGGGGCCTCTTCTAACAGCACCATAAAAGGAATATTTCCATGTCTCCTGATTGGACTTAATGTACTTTTCATTTGGCAATCAGCAGCACAGGAAAGTGTTAGTTTAGGGTGGTGAAGGGAATGCTACCTTGTCCAACTGAGTGGCAAAGTTTATTTGAGGGTGTTCTGTCAGTACGTGGAAAACCCTGTTATTGTAATGGAACCTGTGGCAGAGTTTACTGTTAGGACTGCAATTCCCAGCAGCCATTTGGGGTATGAAGTGGTCGATGAGAGGAAACCTTCAACACACTGTTAGTCAGCATTCAGCCAGAGGAAGGGACTAAGCGGGGTTGCTGTGATCTTTCACACACTATGCATGTATCACAAAAAATGGCTGCTTTACTGGACAGTCACAAGTATAAGGTGGCGTGGCATTTGTTTGCAGAGTGTGTATCAATGTATGATGTGATTTAAAATATGTAATTCTAAATAATAACATTCTCTGTAGCTGATTTATTGAATCTTTCATAGTAGCACATAGTAGCTAGTAGTAGTTTCATAGTAGCCTCCTCGAGCCGCCACCTTATCGTGGTGGAGGGGTTTGCATGTCCCAGTGATCCTAGGAGCTCTGTTGTTGGTGGCTTTTGCCCCTGGTAGGGTCACCCAAGGCAAACTGGTCCTAGGTGAGGGATGTGACAAAGAGCAGTTCAGAAAACCTCCTATGATGCATACAAACATTGGATGACGTTTTCCCTCGCATGGATGTGGGTCACCGGGGCCCCCCTTTGGAGCCAGGCCTGGAGGTCAGGCTCGATGGCGAGCACCTAGTGGCCGGGCCAGCACCTATGGGGCTCAGCCGGGCACAGCCCGAAGAGGCAACGTGTGTCCCCCTTCCCATGGGCTCACCACCTGTAGGAGGGGCCAAGGAGGTGGGTGCAGTGTGAGTTGGGTGGTGGCTGAAGGCAGGGACCTTGGTGGTCCGATCCTCGGCTACAGAAGCTGGCTCTTGGGATGTGGAATGTCCCCTCTCTGAAGGGGAAGGAGCCTGAGCTAGTGCGCAAGGTTGAGACGTTCTGGCTAGATATAGTCGGGCTCACCTCGACGCACAGCATGAACTCTGGAACCAGTCTCCTTGAGAGGGACTGGACTCTCTACCACTCTGGAGTTGCCCCCAGTGAGAGGCGCCGAGCTGGTGTGGGCATACTTATTGCCCCCCCAACTTGGAGCCTGTTCATTGGGGTTCACCCCAGTAAACAAGAGGGTAGCCAAACAGCAGTCTGAAGTACCCACCCTTCTTGGAGTCCCTGGAGGAGGTGCTAGAGTCCTGCTGTGGACTCCCTCATTCTACTGGGAGACTTCAATACTCACATGGGCAATGACAGTGAGACCTGGAAGGGCGTGATTGGGAGGAATGCCCCCCCCCCAATCTGAACCCATGTGGTATTTTGTTATTGGATTTCTGCGCTCATCACGGATTGTCCATAACGAACACCATGTTCAGGCATAGGGGTGTCCATATGTGCACCTTAAACCAGGACACCCTAGGCCTCAGTTCAATGATCAACTTTGTGGTCGTGTCGTCGGACTTGCGGCCACATGTCCTGGACACTCAAGCGAAGAGAGGGGCGGAGCTGTCAACTGATCACCACCTGGTGGTGAGTGGCTTTGATGGTGGGAGAGGATGCCGGTCAGGGCTGGTAGGCCCAAACGTATTGTAAGGGTCTGCTGGGAACATCTGGCAGAGTCCCCTGTCAGAAGTAGCTTCAACTGCCACCTCCGGCAGAACTTTGACCACATCCTGAGGGAGGTGGAGGACATTGAGTCCGAATGGGCCATGTTTTGTGCCTCTATTGTTGAGGTGGCTGTCCAGAGCTGTGGTTGGTGCCTATCATGGCAGCAATCCCCGAACCCATTGGTGGACACCAGCAGTGAGGGATGTCGTCAAGCTGAAGAAGGAGTCCTACAGGACCCTTTTGTCCTGTGGGACTCCAGAGGCGGCTAACAGGTACCAGCAGGCCAAGCGGAATGCAGTTTCGGTGGTTGTTGAAGCAAACCTTGGGAGAAGTTTAGGGAGGCCATGGAGAACGACTTTCGGATGGCTTCGAGGAGATTCTGGTCCACCATCCTGTGTCTCAGGAGGGGGAAGCAGTGCAGTGTCAACACTGTATATGGTGGAGATGGTGCACTGCTGACCTCAACTCATAGGTCGGAGGGGGGAGTACTTCGAAGACATGCTCAGTCCCACTAAAATGTCTTCCAATTAGGAAGCAGAACATGGGGACTCAGAGGTGGGCTCCCCCATCTCTGGGACTGAGGTCACTGAGGTGGTCAAAAAACACTTTGGTGGCAGGGCCCCATGGGTGGATGAGATACACCCGGAGTTCCTCAAGGCTCTGGATGTTGTAGGACTGTCTTGGTTGACACGCCTCTGCACCATTGCATGGACATCGGGGACAGTGCCTCTGGATTGGCAGACTGGGGTGATGGTCACCCTTTTGAAGCAGGGGGACTGTAGGGTGTGTTCCAACTACAGAGGGATCACACTCCTCAGCCTTCCTGGAAAAGTCTATTTGGGGGTCCTGGAGAGGAGGGTCCGTCAGATAGTCAAACCTCAGATTCAGGAGGAACAGTGTGGTTTTTGTCCTAGTCACGGAACAGTGGACCAGCTCTACACCCTTGGCAGAGTCCTGGAGGGTGCATGGGAGTTTGCCCAACCAGTCTACATGTGTTTTGTGGACTTGGAAAAGGAGTTCAACCGTGTCCTTCTGGGAATCCTGTGAGGGGTGCTCCGGGAGTATGGTGTACTGGACCACCTGATAAAGGTTGTTCGGTTCCTGTACAACCGGTGTCAGAGCTTGGTCCGCATTGCTGGCAGTAAGTCAAACCCGTTTCCAGTGACAGTTGGACTCCGCTCTTTTATGGACAGAATTTCTAGGCGCAGCCAGGGCATTGAGGGGGTCCGGTTTGGTGGGCTCAGGATTGGGTCATTGCTTTTTGCAGATGATGTTGTCCTGTTTGCTTCATCAGGCCATGATCTTCAGCTCTCTCTGGATTGGTTCGCAGCCAAATGTGAAGCGGCTGGGATGGGAATCTGCACCTCCAAATCCGAGACCATGGTTCTCAGCCAGAAAAGGGTGGAGTGCTCTCTCAGGATTGGGAGCGAGATCCTGCCCCAAGTGGAGGAGTTCAAGTATCTCGGGGTCTTGTTCACGAGTGAGGGAAGAATAGAGCGGGAAATCGACAGGCGGATCAGTATGGCCTCCGCACTGATGCGAGCTCTGCATCTGTCTGTCGTGGTGAAAAAGGAGCTGAGCCAAAAGGCAAAGCTCTCAACTTACCAGTCGATCTACATTCCTACTCTCACCTATGGTCATGAGCTATGGGTAGTGACCGAAAGAATGAGATCGCAAATACAAGCGGCTGTAATGAGTTTCCTCCGCAGGGTGTCTGAGCTTTCCCTTAAAGATAGGGTGAGAAGCTCTGTCATCCGGGAGGAACTCAGAGTAGAGCCACTGCTCCTCCTCATCAAGAGGAGTCAGATGAGGTGGTTCGGGCATCTGATCAGAATGCCTCCTGGACGCCTCCCTGGTGAGGTGTTCTGGGCACGTCTAACCGGGAGGAGGCTCCGGGGAAGACCCAGGACACGCTGGAGGGACTATGTCTCTCGGCTGGCCTGGGAACACCTCAGAATTCCCCCGGAAGAGCTAGTAGAAGTGGCCGGGGAGAGGGAAGTCTGAGCATCTCTGCTCAAGCTGCTGCCCTGTGATCCGATCTTGAATAAGCAGAAGAGGGTGGATGGATGGATGGATGGATGGATGGATGGATGGATGGATGGATGGATGGATGGATGGATGGATGGATGGATGGATGGATGGATGGATGGATGGATGGATGCATAGTAGCACAGTAACAGAAGAGGGACCTTCCCATTTGTCACTGGGTATTTCGCAGACTGCTTGAAATTCCATCATTTTAAGTATAATAAAGAAAATCATCGATTACATTTTACATTACCAGGGTGACAGACCACCCACTGCCACGGCAGTTCAGAGAAAATTGTGAGGTGCAGACGCAACAGGGTGCAGAAGTACATAGTGAACTCATTGTAGTATGACAATAAAGATTTATCCACCTACATTTTTTTTTCAAATTTATCATAGTGTCTTGAGATAGTCATCTGGAGTATCACTTAGCAAACTGACATCTTGGCCTTTTTTGTACTTTACACCCAATCTCAAATGAACAGTACCACTTAAAATTATCTAAGCTCTTTTCTCAAGTGTACAACCTCCGCCATTCTGGATTATGTTTTGAATCATGGGCATAATACTACAGCTTTTAATTGGGTCTAGTGGCATCTGCTAAGTGTTCACTACACTACTGAGTGGCACACTGAATTCTGGTTCCAAGAACTGATTGTCCTCATTAAATGGTTTATAGATTTTCTGAGTCACACTGTGCATAACAAACGTCTATCTATTTTGAGAACTCACTTACTTTGTTAAAGGGATGGAGGAAGAGGGTATCCTATTGAGAAAATGAAACCAGTCTTATATGGAATGCTGCTAACACACCAATCCAAAGAAGACTGATTAAGAGTTTGCAATCAGTATAGAAAGCATATTTTTGGCAGTTTGAAGAAAACAGAAGAAAACCCATGCAACCACAGGAGGTGCAAACTCCACAAACACCATGACCAAGTGGCGAGTCAAATCCACATCCCTGAAAAAAATATCCTCAAATTAAACGAGCATAGCGGTACTCTAAAATTAAGAATGTTAGTAAAAATAACTTCATATAAGTTTTGGACACAACTCCCAGATTGCCCTCAACTAGTCTGATGACTCAGGTAGAAGAAGGCAAGGCTTTGTAGTTAATAGCAGAGCATAAGTAAGTAAGATTAAGTAAGAAAGTGGATTGATGGACATAAAGAGACTGGAGTATTTAAAGCCAGAAATGTTTAATTGGTCCATAGTCCAATCATGAGAGTTTGCAGTGTACTACAGGCTCCTATCAATTATGGAGAATCCACTACATCCACTAAATAGTATCATCTCCAGGCAGAAGAGCAGCTTCAGCAACAGACTGCTGTCAATGTCCTGCTCCACTGACAGATTGAGGAGATCGTTCCTCCCCCAAACTATGCGACTCTTCAATTCCACCCGGGGGGGTAAACGTTAACATTTAACATTATACAAAGTTATTGTCTGTTTTTCACCTGCATTATTATCATTCTTTAATTTAATATTATTTATTGTATCAGTATGCTGCTGCTGGAGAATGTGAATTTCCCATTGGGATTAATAAAGTATCTATCTATCTATCTATCTATCTATCTATCTATCTATCTATCTATCTATCTATCTATCTATCTATCTATCTATCTATCTATCTATCTATCTATCTATCTATCTATCTGTACTGGCAGTTCCTATCTGTACTAAATTAACAAAAAAGAGTATTTTATGCTTTGACATGTATAAACATATATTAAAAGAAATGCAACTATTGACACCAGATTAAGTGGACACTGCAAAGGGTAGACGTTTTACAATTTATTTCAAAGCTCCCACCATGTCAAATAAAGACAAGACAGATTTGTTGGTACCCTTACAGTCCGTTGAAGCAGTTCTGCATGCCTCTTGAAAAGTGATTAAATGAAAAGCAACTGTCCTGCGTATATCTGCATACCTTGGATATGTCATCGAGTAGAGCAAAGCAAGTGTGAAAAGAGGTAAAGTATTGTTTATTCTATAAAGATATTCTAAATGGCCTGGACACATTTCTTGGTATCCCTAGAGGAGATCATAAATAATTGGATTACAGTGATTCTTCAAACTAGCTGTTTTTTAATTGGTATCACACGTCTCTAAAAATGCAGTCAGTCATTTAGCCTATTTTAAATAGTTTAAAGAAGTCGCTCTGCTGTTTGGTATCATTGTGCGTCCCACACTGCACATGGAGCAGGGAAAGCAAAAGACAGAGTTGTCTGAGGAGATCAGAAAGAAAATTACAGTCAAGTATGTTAAAGGCAAAGTGTATAAGACCATCTCCAAGAAGCCTGATGATCCAATGACAACAGTTGCAAATATTAATAAGAGGTTAAGGGTCCATGGGACTATAGGAATAGTGAGAATGGTAGACAAAAAGACAAGGACAACTTCCATTGAGATACAAGCTGAACTCCAAGGTCAGGGTCCATCAGTGTCTGGTCACATCATCTGTCTCTTTATCATTGACAGTTGGCTCAATGGAAGAAGACCCAGGAGTGCTCCGCTGTTGAAATAAAAGTATAAAAACACTAGGATGGAATTTGCATATTGATGAGCCACAATGCTTATGGGAGAATGCCCTTTGGACAGATGAGACAAAACTGGAGCTTTTTGGTAAATCACATCATCTCTGCGTTCACAGACTAAAAAATTAAGCTTTCAAAGAAAAGAATTCCATACCTACTATGAAACATGGGGGAGGCTCGGTTATGCTTTGAGGCTGCTTTTCTGTGTCTGGCATGGGGTACCTTGAGTCAGTGCAGGGAACAATGAAATCTCAAGACTATCAAGACAGTCTGGAGCGAAACATACTGTCCAGTGTGAGAAAGCTCTGTCTCAGTCCAAGGTCATGGACGCTGCAACATAATAATGACCCAAAACACAAAGCTAAAAGCACCCAAGAATGACTAAAAACAAAACATTGGACTATTGTGAAGTGACCTTCTATAAATCCTGATTGGAATCCTATTAAACATTTATGGAAAAAACTAAAACATGCAGCCTGGAGAAGGCCCTCTTCAAACCTGACACAGCTGGAGCGGTTTGTTTAGGAAGAGTGGGCCACACTACCTGTTGACCCCAGGAACCGTTTGTTCGCAGTGATTGCCTCTAAAGATTGAGCAACAAAATATTAGGTTAAGGTTCCCATCATTTTTGTCCTTGCCATTTTCATTTGTGTTATTATTTGAAATATTCTGTTGGATTGAAACTCTAGAACAAAGTCTGATTTTGGTAAAATATAGAATTAACAATGATGGGTGCTAATTACGTTTCTAAGTTTCAACTTATTTCAGAGACAATTGTGGGTTCTCTTTTTGTGGGCGGGTACCAACAACTTTGTCCATGACTGTAATGCCTGATTGTTCCACTCTTAGCAACACCTCTCTGCCTTCCCATAGCACCTCAGGAGTATAGTCAGCCAGTATGAAAAGACAAGTAGAGCTCACAGAATCTTTTCAAGAAAAGAGCAAGAACAAAGAGCATTTCACATGAAGCGTTTGTGCGCATCTCTACTGAGAAGAAACCATGAATCTGCTCACCCACATTCAAATGCTGTACAAGATTCTTTTATCTACTGAAAATAAAAGGTATCTGGTCAGCTTTTATGACTCACATTTTTTGATTCTGAGAATGCCCATCCATACTTTAAGTTAATTTTCTTTAATTGTTGGTATGTGAATATTCAATTAACTTCATTAACCATCTTTACCCACAACTCTAAGGTGGTATGAAAGCAGGCAAATGATGCTGAGTACAACTGGGCAGAACACATTTATTTTCTAAACAGTCTCTTGGAAACTTTATTGTTTTGTGACGTTTATTGCCTTACATTGGGTTATGCATACCCAAAACAGTTGGTAATTTCCATGAACGAACAAGAAGAGGAAATAAAGGTTGCTATACAAACAAATTCAACTCACCATCTTCGACTTACATTCCTCCTCTTTACTCCAGCCACATTTATTAAATAATCACTAGCTCCTTCTGTTTGTGCCTCTATCAGGCATGATTTGACCCATTGTGGGCATACATATAGCATGCATTGTCTTCCCCAGAGAAAAAAGCTGAATTGCTGGACAGGAGCACAAATCTCCTGACTAAAAAGCACTCCTGGCACCTTTAATGGCACCTCAAACCTTGGTTAGTGTGCACACTGGAATAAGTGGATTTGAAAAGAGAGAGCGAGAGGTTGGGAGCAAGTGATGACAGTGCATTGCTGCACCCACCACACAACAAACCATCTGGATTGGGACCTGAATGCAGCGGGTGACACCACAGCACCACACTGGAAAAGTGTAAGGTTTTTAATGGTCGCTGGAGTGCAAATCCTGCCACCAACCCCCGAGTTTTTCCTGTAAGTTGGTCGATCTGTTTGAAAAGAAACACGCTAAATAAGTAGATCAAGGTTGTGCAAAGGTTGAAAGAGTAAAGAAGGTACAGGCAGAAGGTCACACATAATGAGACAAAAATAACCGGACAATAATTTTTCACAAGCCCTAGGCAAACACAGACTCCAGAAACATACACAAGATACCAACACTGACAAAAGCACTGGGCAAAAATCTTAATCTAAAAATGTAAGCAAAATGGGTCAAAAAAGCATAACAATGAAGAATACAAGAATAGTAAGGGGAGCTCAAAATGGTGGTACACCAGGCTAACAAAGTGCCAACCTCCAAGTTCCTCCTTTTTATTTCTTCTTCCCCTCTCATCATGTGATTGCGGCTCAATTAGGGTTGCGTAGCACCAGAAACTGAGAGGAGGGGCCAATGACCAAAATGGGCGGGCAAAATGGAGTGATATGATAGAGTGCTGTCTCTTTGCCACAAAGCCTTCTTCTAATTGTAAGTACGCAAGTAATCATTAGGTTTATTTAATTAAATACTATTTTACTTCAAATATTGTAGATTTTTCTCTGTTATTACCAATTCCATAGTATTCTACCTACCTACCCCTATATTGTAACAAGCCACATACAGTTAAAACAAAATGTTTATTTGAAATTTAGATGTTTACTGTGGTTGCATTATGAAATGAAATGATTGTTTTTTCTTACAGTATATTTTCTTACAGTATTTTAGGTTTATGGCAATTGTTTACTTTGGCTTGTAATGTCTTACAATTTTTCATTATATCCATTATTGTTAACACAGTACAACTCCCTAGTACTGAAATTTATTCCACAAGAAATCATGCCAATAAACTTTGTAGTATTCAAACTTCAACATTCTGAACGGTTTTCCAAGAATTAATTAGGTCTGTACATCATTTTACAGGTATACAGTATGTTACCACAATCTTGTAGTGGAAAAAGTGGTGAACAAATTGTAAGAATGTACTGTATATTTGACAGTTTCAAAAAATGCTCATTATTTTAAGGGATGTAGTGACCCCAGGCCAGTATATGAATCCAAAGTAAATGGAGACACGAGGAAACAGTGATATACAGTCTATATATATCCTAGGTGAGATGCCAGTCTTAACCTGGGATGCCAGATGGAGGTACAGGCAAGAGAGTTCCTTAAACTACTCAAGAGATGCAAGGAGAGTAGGAAACCTGCAACAAAACATCATACAACATTGCCCACCAATGGATGCTGCTATTGTGGCTCCTGCAGGGTTATCTTGCCCATAATAATAATAATAATAATAATAATAATAATAATAATATGATCATTTTTATATAGCACTTTTCTAACTACTCAAAGCACTTTACATAAACAGTGGGGAGCCCCTTCAACCACCACAATTTTTTCAGCATAAGTGTCCCTATCACTGCAGTGGGACGTTTGGATCCACACACTGACCACAGAGTAAGCTCCCTCTGATGGCCTCATTAACACCTCTTCCATCAGTAACCCAAGCATTTTCTAAATGGTCTCCCATTCAAGTACTGGCCAGGCCCAAAAATTCTTAGCTTCATGTGGATTACCTGTTCTGAAGTGCATGTGCTATGACTGCTGGCCATTTTTATTAAAGATGGGGCAACAGTGTGGCAGGGGTATCTGAGGTCACTCGAGCAAACTCTGGAGAGTTGACCCCAGGGGTTTTGTAGGCCTAAGTCTGGTCTGGATGTGCTTCAGCTGATACTGGAAGTGACCTCAGAAGTACTTCAGGGATCTGACTTAAAAGAGGACAGTGACCATTTCTCTGAGGAACTTAGCATCGGCTGGAAAGTGGATGAGAATTCTTATGGCAGGATAAGGAGGAGGAAAAAGAAAAGAGATGCAAGAAGCAGGAAAAGCAGAAGGTGTAGACTGGGGCAGCTGTGACTGGACTTTTTTATTTTGCCTTAGTGTTTCTCTTGTTGTATTTTTGTCTTTAAAAAGTCCTGCCCCTTCTTTTTATCGCCTTTAGTTGTAACAAAAGAATTTTTTTTTCCTTATATTTTAGCAACTTTGCCATTTCTTTGGTCTGGGAATTGCAACAGAATCCCCCATAAACCACAATATTAGACAAACATACAATATAATATATACACGTAATGGAACTGTATTAATTTTGGCATGTTTTTAATGCAATTCTTTCTCTTTGTTATTCATCAATCAGTCTTTAGTTCTAAAGAAAATCACAGCAAGGGCAGTATAGGGCCACAGATAGAAAATAGGATCAAACTGTCAAAATTCCATCAGTGTGTCTCTAAAAGCCACACTATGATTAAATCAGTGATTTTTCTGAGAAACCTGGTTGTTTGTTCACTCAAACAAATGGAGATCAACTGAAAGTGCCAAAAAAACAATTTGTTTGTATAACTTTGATTTACTTTCATGCATTTCACAGTCAGCATTTACTTTAATTAGACTTGGGGGCTTCGCCCCCTGCTCGCTTCGCTCGCCAACTGTTTGGTTTTCCGGATACACACTTTTAAAATTTTTTTTTCTTTGAATTGCTGCTATTTCATTAGTTTCACTTTTATTTCAGAGCTTCTGTAAAAACAATATTTGTAATCTTGCGAGTCCCAATATGCTGAATCTTTTTAATGAGGTCAGGATAGGTTCCTCTGTTTGGAATTTCAGCACAGACAAAACTATCTACATCATCGGCAGTTAATAATTTTTTTTTTTTACAAAGTAAAAAAGTAAGTAGAGTTCTGCATTGGACTCCTGTCTGTAAAGTCGTGCTATTTTCCTCTCACAGTTCCAAAAGTACATGGGGTTACCAAGGTGATACCCCAGCTTTTGTCTAGGTTTTTGTAGAAGAGCTAGACAAAACGTTTTTGACTCCTGGGGTAAATGTAGCTTTTTAAATAAGCAGACAGATAAATATATATATACATGAACAAAATAACCAATAAATGCATGTGTGGTAAACTCCATTTTTGAAATTCTCAAGATTCTTTATTTGTCACATGCATAGTTATACAGGACAACACACAGTGAAATGCATCCTGATCTGCTTATCAAAAACTGTGCAAAGTTAGAAGAATATCAGTTAAATTAACAAAAAGTCATAGATCGAAAGATAACAGTATAGTAGAACATAATAAATAAGTAAAATTATGTGAATAAAGTAGAATTAAGTGTTAAGGTGCAATAGTGTAGTAATTATTGTGCAAAAGCAAAGTTAGACTGGTGCATAGTTAAATGACGCAGTTTGTTTGTTTGCGCTACTGCAAGCTTTACTTTCTTTTTTTATATTTTCTAATTTTCCTACTTTCATATCCTTTAACTTTCTCCACATGTGTATAGCACCGTTTTTTTTTTTTTTTTGAGCCTTTCTAATTTCACTGGTTTCACAGTCTCTAACCTGCTCTGCATGTGTTTAGCGTCAACGTTTGTAAATGTCTTTATGAAGTTCCATTTTCTTTTATTCATTGTCTTTGAATTCTGAGCCGGATTGGACGTGCTTTTTTTTCAATTCCACTTGTTCCGGGCTGAAAATTACTTTCCTTATTTTCTGAATTTGTACCTCGATTATTCTTTTTTGCTCTTTTTTCTGTCCAACGCATTTGAGTCTCCTTTCCCCGCGCTGCTTTCTTCTTCGCTTAGATGTCGACATTTAATATATAACGTACCTTATACGCTTTATATGCGCTGAGAGCCCTGAATCTGTGTGTGCTCAAATCCTTCACAAGAATGAATATTTTGCTGCCTGTTGTCCTGTTTGATAGTTTGTAAGCAGGGTGTGTCTTTGGTCTCGTGGGTCTTTAAAATGTCTTATAAGAAGATCACGTATCGTAGACCTGCTTTTTGCTTTCCAGGACAGGACTTCCTTTTATAATAGATAGAAATGTGACGAAAATGTGACATGAAATATGAATGCCGACAGACTTCAGTCCAAGCAGTCACCCCATTGATGTCCACTTCAGTTTTGCTGTAGGTGACGGGTGCAAAAGAACACAGTCAGTTTTTAATGTTCACATTAACTGGAATTGAACAGTAATTATAACATTGGAATCATATGGTACCACAAAATTTATCAGCGCAAAACAAATAAACAAGCACATTCACATTTATGTAGCAGTTCTGCCCAGAGGCACAAGGAGATTAAACAATAACCTTTCATTTGGAAAAACAAAATTTGAGACAATGAGATCAATCTGACTTATTCTGAGAGATTGATTAAACATACCTGTCCAGTCTGGATGATGGAAATCCACAAAATGTGCCCTTTTTATGTGTTTTCTCAACCTTATGTAATTTGAAGCCAGGTAACACAGCTAGTCTACTTATGTATCTGTTCTTGTATCTCAAATATTACAAAGAAACAACAAAATCTTTAAGTGCCTGTTCTTCGTAAATCCATCCATCCATTGTCCATCCATTGTCCATCCATTGTCCACCACTTATCTGTAGTCAGGTCGCAGGGGCAGCAGCCTAAGCAGGGAAGCTGGCCACCTCCTCCAGCTTCTCTGGGGGGACCCCGAGGCGTTCCCAGGCCAACCGGGAGATATAATCCCTCAAGTGTGTCCTGGGTCTGTCCTGTGGCCTTCTCCCATTGGTACATGCCCGGAACATGCCCCTAGGGAGACGTCCTGATCAGATGTACGAACCACCTCAACTGACTCCTCTCAATGTGGAGGAGCAGCGACTCTACTCCGAGTCTCTCCCGGATAACTGAACTCCTCACCCTATCTCTAAGGGAAAGTCTAGCCACCCTGCAGAGAAAACTCATTTTGGCCGCTTGTATCCGCGATCTTGCTCTTTCGGTCACTACCCAAAGCTCGTGGTCATAGGTGAGGGTAGAAACATAGATCGACTGGTAAATCGACAGCCTCGCCTTTTGGCTCAGCTCTCTCTTCACCACGATGGACTGTTGCACAGCCCGCATTACTGCGAATGCCGCACTGATCCGTCTGTCAACCTCCCACTCCATTCTTCCCTCACTCATGAACAAGACCACGAGATACTTGAACTCCTCCACTTGAGGCAATAATGTGTTCCCAACCCTTAGACAGCATTCCACCCTTTTCCGGCAGAGAACCATGGCCCCGGATTTAGAGGTGCTGACTCTCATCCCCACCGCTTCACACTCGGCTGTGAACCGCTCCAGTGAGAGCTGGAGGTCACTGTCCGATGAAGCCAACAGAACCACGTCATCTGCAAATAGCAGAGACAAGATTCTGAGGTCACTGAACCAGACCCCCTCCGCTCATTGGCTGTGCCTAGAAATTCTGTCCATAAAACTTATGAACAGAATCAGTGACAAAAGGCAGCACTGGCGGAGTCCAACCTCAACAGGAAACGAGTTTGACTTATTACCGGCAATGCGGACCAAGCTCCTGCTCCTCCTGTACAGGGACTGAATGGCTCGTAACAACGAGCCTTGTACCCCGTAATCTTGGAGCACACCCCACAGGATGCTTTGAGGGACACGGTCTAATGCCTTATCCAAATCCACAAAACACATGTGGACTGGTTGGGCAAACTCCAATGCCCCCTTCAGGATCCTGTCCAGGGTGTAGAGCTGGTCCAGTGTTCCACGGCCGGGACAGAATCCACATTGTTTCTCTTGAATCCGAGATTCGACACTTGACCGAACTCTCTTCTCCAGCACCCCTGAATAGACCTTACCAGGGAGGCTGAGGAGTGTGATCCCCCTATAGTTGGAGCAAATCCTCCGGTCACCCTTCTTAAAAAGGGGGACCACCACCCCGGTTTGCCAATCCATCTTTTTGCCTCCTCCAATCTCACATCCGTTTCTCAGACACATCAAATTTTGTTGCAGCAGTGCAGTTACCAATTTCTTTTGCTACTTCAACGACGTTTAATTTAAAGCCAGCTTCATATTTTCTTCTGATTGAACGCTCCATTGTAGATAAGAGATGCTCTTACAATAAAGGCGTATGAGAGTATGAGATACAAAAAGCACAAATCAGTGCAAACGTTGCTTTGGAATAGTTTGGGTATTAACGTGTGGTCATGTAGGCACAATACATAGAAAAAAAATGCAGTGTTCTCCGTGGTTACTCTCTCAGGTGGGCGTTAGCATATCATAATCTCTTGGACCAATAGCGTGAGTTTTCCGCATTGGACTTATATGACCAACTTTATAAAATCCCAGAAATTATACGCTAAAATCAAGCCCCGACGTATCCACGAGTATATACGGTATCTGCCTTGGACCTGACTAAACAATTGTCGAAATTCTTTCCATTCATCACAGATGTCACCATCTCATCTCTCAATCGTTCTCCAACCAGATTATTATACCAGTCACTTACAGATTGTACATTTGTTGTGTAGGTTAGACTTCTGAGAGCCTAACTGGGTCACTTGCAAAATCTATTTCCCATGAAGGGACAGTGATTCCTGACTGACTCTACTTAAAGTGTCAGGAACATAGGAGCTCCAAACATTTCTTGAGCACTCACACACAAAACCTCACTATCTCAATGTGTAGTTTAAGACAGTGTAAATTACTTCTACAAAGTTCACAAATGAGAGTCCAGTGTCTTCAGTGCTTCTTCAGCTACTGCCTAGTTTAGGAGCCCCCATATACCCTGCATAGGAGTCCTAGAAATGCCCTTTAGAGGCAGACTAGCAGACTAGAACCATAACCACGCCCAAGTCTCAACCCGACTTGTGTGGGCTGTTCTCTCTCATTCTCTGTCTCATAGGACCTTTCTAATTTTGCCATGAGGGTGGGCAGACACTTAATAACACCTTCTGCACTTTTCCATACCTGACATACATCAAAGTAAATTTGTGGACACACATTACTTTGGATTTCTGTGTGCACCTGTAAGTATATTATTTGTTTTTTAAATTGAACAGATTACTATGTGCCACTTGTACTTTGGAACTTAATGACAACAACTGTCAGGAGAGAAAAAAGATAGAGTAGCAATAATCTTCTCAAGAATAATGAAGCAGAAGGACAAAAACTACACAGTAAGAGATGACTGGACTGAACCTTCCTTTTATGTGAACCCACTCACTTGCAAGGAGCTGGAGCCTATCCTGGCCACAGCAGGCTTGTGTAAATTCACACTTTTATTCACGTGAAGACAATTTAGCATTACCAATCAATGTAAAAGTACATTTTAAGGTTGTTGGGGAGAAATTGAAGAGCCAAGATAAATTCCACTTGAATGCAGAGTTAAATTATTACAGATGAGGCCAGGAATCAAACACAGTGAAGTGGAAGTGCTAACCATCTCATCACTGTGGTGCCCTGCAGTGAAAATGTAAATGTTCTGAGTGTCACTATGTATGAGGATCCAAAGCTGTGGGCTCAAATCCAGACCACAGTCTATTTAGGCTTTCACCCTCTATCCCATATCAGCTTGAGGTTTTTTGCAAAGATGTGAAGTTTAAGGTTTTGTTGTCCAGGAATAGACTGTTTATGAGTATGAGTGGCCCATGTTTGATTTTACTTTTGCTTTCTTTTACTATAATCTATGTGGTGTTTTGTGTATTGAAGGTAACAAGCATAAACTTCTTATTCCAAAACCTGTTTTAAAGATGTATGGATTTCATCTGATACAATCAGATCGAATGGAAAAATGGCAGGGGGAACTGAGCATAAATGTGAAAGAGCAATGGCATAAAAGCAAGCAATTATAATTAAAACTAAAATGTGTCATCCAGGCATTGAAATATTGACTGGCAGAATTTATTCACATTAATGCCTAGAATGATAAGATATGTCACCCAATTAATGTTTATATTTCTCCTATGCAAACAGGGACTAGGCAACAGAAATTATTTACTTTAATGGTAGATTATTCTGACCTGGTGTTGACTTCATCCAGGAGAACTCTGGAAGAAAGAATGATAAACTTCCATCAGCATGTCCTATTGGTAGACACCACAAGCAGGACTGGCTTTATTTAAATGTCAAATGCCTTTATTTAAATGGGCTCTGACTACAACCTGATCATCTTATACCTAATTTATACATTTGCATCATCTGGTGATGTTTGTAGTACGCAAGAAAAACGAATGATCCATTAAAATGCAAGCAGTTTTTGCCCTCCAGGATTATCACTACTCTTGCTACATATTTTCTTCCATAAGTGATTTGTCCATCATATTTTTCATACATTTGCTGACTTCCAAACCAATGTTAGTCGATGTTTTGCACCAAGAATTGGCAACAATATGATTAGATTAGATTAGATTAGATTAGATTAGATTAGATTAGATTAGATTAGATTAGATTAGATTTTATTTCATTGTTGCCAAGGGGAAGTTAAAATTTTACAGAAGCTCTCAAATAAATTAATAAAAACAACTCTCTCAAATACACATAAAAAGTCTAGTTTGGATAACAGAGAGATGCTGTTGTCAACAATAGGTTTGTAAGGTGGCAGTAACATGAGGTCCGACCTGCTCGGATTATGGTCATTAATATTTAGATAGAGTTGGTCCAGCTTGTAGTGTCCATGAATTGAACACGCTTAACAGATACTTAACTCCTTGTTTGAAGTCACCAGAATTCTGAATGATTTATCATTAACACATTGGTACAGAGTGAATCGCTTCTGTTGCTGAGTCAGCTAAGATGATGTAACTTATTTTCCAGGGTAGCGACATAGATGCATTCAGTCTGCATTTCAATGTCTGGATCTGTCATTTACTTTTAATTGTACGATGCTCCCTGTTTTATCATTGCAGATTCATACAAATCTCCAGGCCCCTTCCTGCTCTTTCCACTCAAGTCTGATGAAACCCTGATGAGGTATCACATTAATGTGTACATGTTATAATTATTTCAACAAGTGTTCTGTCAGCGAACTGGCAGAAAATTTTTTTAGCAAAAACCAGAAGATATATAGATGCGTATAAAAGACAAAACAAAAATTGCAGAAAGTGAAATGAAACTGAAGCCCTGTACAAGAGACGATCATCGTGGTTGAGAGAACAAGAGGGGTCAAAACCGAAAGTACAAACAAGAAAAAAGCACAGTGATGAACTTTGAATTCTTTTGAGATTTGGTATCTACAGATCAGATAAGGAGTTGAACTCATAGCCATCATTTAATCCCATCACATCCATACGCATGGACCCCAAGCAATGCTGGAAATAAATTCAATGATGGAAATAAGCAATACGCTTCCTGATTGATGTGCCTGTTATGTTCTTGCATGTGAACTGAAATGGTGGCCTGTTACATTCCCTGCATAAGCGTCACTCTCACCTGAAACTGTTCAATGCAAAATTCTTGCAGTCACCAAAAAATAGGAGAACATTCCTAATAAACCCACTACAGATTGAATGCACCTGTTTGTGCCAACATGTTAGAACATTAATACTGAGAAAGTTTAATGTTCAAGCCCTTGGTTAGTTCCAAATTTATAAAGTGATTGGAGAAACAGCAGAAAATGAGAGACAGACAAACAATGGAGTCAAATCTGAACTAAGAATTAGCCTCTGATTAAGAGATGTATTAAATGGGAAACCAGCAGATTTTGATTTGGCAGTTATCTCCACCACTGAACTCAAAGTCCACTTCGTATTGTGTATATGTTGAAACAACTATTCAGTTGTGACTTGTAAGTCACTTTAGATAAACATTCTAAATAATTGTAGTCAACCTAAGATGAGGGGGATATGTGTCTTGTTTTTGTTTTCTTTGTATTTTTTCTGTGTTTATATGACATAGTGTGTGTGTGTGTGTGTGTGTGCGTGTGTGTGTGTGTGTGTGTGTGCGTGTGTGTATGTGTGTGTTTTCATTCTGCAATGGACTGGTCTCCCTGGCCAGGGTTTGTTTCTACCTTGCACCCTATGCTTGCTGAAACAGGCTCCAGCCCCCTGAGACCCTTTACTGGATTAAGTGTGTTAGAAAATGACGTGACATGACATATCTGAGCCGCTCAGTAGGCTCCAATGCACTGAGCTGTGATCATCTAATGATGGACGGGTTTGCACAGATATCATTTATGGTGAACTTTGCCTTTTTGGGTTAGACAATTGCTGCAGGCTGAGATAAGTGTCCATTCCTGTGTTTGTACTTGTGGTAGATCAAATTCTCTAGCTGCTTCCTATCCAAATGAAATACAAAGCTGCTTTTCAGATAATACCATGAACTGAAATTAAGTTGATGGCCTGCTTCCAGATGATTTTCCATTACAATCAAGAGCAAATGTATGGTCATACATGGTAAGAAGAAGTATTTCAGTATTTTTCCTAATGTCATTAAGATTTTGCTCTGTTACTGTAATTGCATATTGTTTATGTAACACACTTTTACATGAAGGCCAATTACATTACAACTGTAACATGCTCCAAATGGAGGACATGTGGGTTAAATGACTTGATTGGCTCACAAGGAGTGGCCTGGCAACCTTGTGTATCATACTCAGATCCCCCCAGGGACTAAGACCTACCCCAGCAGCATTACTTGCAAGCAGAGATCAACTTCAGATGTTGCTCCAGCCCAGGGGTAGGCAACGTCGGTCCTGGTGTGCCACAGTATGTGCAGGTTTTTGTTCCAACCCAGTTCCTTAACGAGAACTCAATTATTGCTGATGAAGCACATATTGCTTAAGTGACATTTTAATGCTTCATTTTAGTGGTCTCGCTTGTTAAGGTTCTCCAACCTTAATTGCTTATTTCAATCTTAAACTGCTGCATTCAGTGTTTTAATTGCTCCTTATTAGCAATAAGATGTAAAAGACAAAGCAGCCAGCAGTTCTCCAGCTAGCTTTTTCCAATTACATCTGTGTGTGTTCATCATGCACAGTTTGATTTAATAAAACACTTAATAGAAAAATGTGACAGACTGAAAATGATCTGTTTTAGGCTTCATATCATTTGGATGATATCCTTGGAAAGGAAAAAAATCTACGATATAAGAGCCTTACATTGCACAGACTAACAAGCCATAAAATTAAATACGGTCTGAGATTGGCAATGATTGGTTTCTAATTAAGCAATTGGGTTGAATGAAAACCTGTAGCCACTGCGGCTCACCAGGACCGACGTTGCCTACCCCTGCTCCAGCCCATCACAGGGCACACTTACATATGCACACACACACAATCTTACTCATACAATATACCAAAAACAAACATATATGGGGAAAAACGGAGTATTCAAGGAAAACTCTACACAAATTCAAGATTCAAACCCAACGTCCTGCAGCTGTTAGGTGGCAACACTCACCACTGCATATTTGCACCACCTCTTACCCACTACAAATGTCTTTTGTTTATTTTAGCAGGCTTCACTTAAAGATGAGATCACACAAGTGACAATGACACAGAACTGATGACCTTGCTGCTAGTTCCTTGAGTCTGAGCATTGTTCACTACATGCTGCTTTGAAACAGTTTAGAAGTGAATAATAAAAACCTGAGTACAGTATCTTATAAATCTGCCTATAAGGTCACAGACAGCCCTATCCTATCTTAGGGAGCAAGAGGAACAAACTCTGGATGGGATACGAGCTTATTACAGGGGAGACTCTTGCACCAGGGGTATCCAACTCCGGTTCTGCAGGGTTGAAATGGCTGCAGGTTTTCATTCTAATCCTTTTCTTAATTAGTGATCTGTTTTTGCTGCTATTCAACTTCTTCTGAATTCATTTTAATTGACTTGTTTTTTAAGATTTGTCCCCCTGAATTTCTTCATCATTCCTCTGATTTGCTTCATTTCTTTCCTTAAATGGCACCCAAACAGAAATGAAATGTAAAGTGAGTGAGCCAACAGAAGACCAACTAAGTCAGGGCCTCAAACTCCAACCAATTTCACTCCAAGCAGTTGCTTAATTAGGCGACGATTCTTGTTGTTAAACCCGTTCTTTAATTCCATGGCTTGTTGCTGCTCTCATTGTGCAATAGCAGACATTTCTGAAAATGCTGATATTCCCTTTTCTAAGAGCACTGGTAAAATGTTTTGCGGACCTGAGTAGAACAACATTCCTAAGACCTTCACCTTTCTTTATTTTCAGATATTGTGTGATGGACACATTTTGTTGGTCATGTTTTGGCTCAGTTTGTATCTCATTATTGTTTAGCTGCTAAGTAAGAAAAAGGAAACAACAAACGGGTGTGAATCTTCAAGAGCAAGTCAATTACAACTAATTCAAAAGAAGTGAATAGGTCACTAATTAAGAAAAAGGGTTAGAATGAAAACCTGCAGCCACTGCAGCCCTCCAGGATTGAGGTTGGGGACCCTTGTCTTATACCCACTCAGTGATACCAGACTGATTTAGAGTCACCAATCAACCACAACCTTGGGCATCTGTGGGGTGTGGGAAAAAGACCCAAATTCTCAGAGAACGGAAAACATAGCTAGAACATGCAAGCTTAACACAGACTAACAGTTAGCTCAGAAGAGCGCAGACGAGAGGCTTTCTCAGCAGTAGGTCACTGGTGGATTTTGACCATCTGGCAGCATTTGTGCCACTGTAAGTGTTTTTCCTAGGTTAATAAACTCTATCACCCACTCACTTTATAGATCGTTCAACCACAAGAGGAGGAATGGATCTCATAGCCTCTAACAATCAACAATTGACTTTTTCAAATAATAAGACAGATGAGACAGAGAAGTGTCTGCAGAAGAGCTGTTCTGACAGTCTATATCTCTGCTTCATCCTCCCTTGTTTCCTCTTCCCCTGTCATTCCATTCCCATCACTCTGTTGTCTACATATTCATTGTCTTTCCTGATGCACAAGTCCACATCACAACCCGTATTTTCTTAAATATCTCTCCTACCTTTTTTTGTACCTCTGATTGTATCATTTATTATACTTCCCTTTTCTGTAACTCCACAAATCTACCTTAACATTCTCATTTCTGTCACATCCAAGTCCTTCTCATGTGCTCCCTTTGATGCCCATTTCTCACCTCCTAAGACCAGATAAATAAAGAAGGTTACTGTCAGAAAGGGCATCAGGCTGTAGAACTGTACACAAAACCTTTGATGATGGAATCAATCTTGAATATGGAGCAGAACACTGAAAAAGACTGGAAGTTAAAAGGAAAAGTCAGTTTAATCTAAAATCTTGATTTTCTGTTGTAGGGCTTTTCTGACTTAGCTTGTCTAGTGAATGTCTTACCAGTATGTTTTGAGTCCCCTCCTAATGAAATATAATCACTCACACACTATTCAGCACGTCCCAAGTCACATCACATATGGCCTTTTAATTTGTTATATTTACTTTTAAAATCAAGGCCTGTTTGGAAAAAGTCCATGGCATGATGTTTTACACAGGACGGTGCAAATGCAGCTTCTTCAGCTGTGCTCGTAAAAGGTAAGTGGCTTCAGTTATGAGGCACGGCCGTTTTTGCCTTGTTAATGTGGGTCATCCATTGCAAAAAAAAAAAAAAATACTCCTAAGACCAGGAATTCTAATAAAACAAAATACATTTTAAAAAAGAAATCCCAAAAGAACTTTTCCAAAAGATGGAAACGAATAGAATGTGAGCGCATCGCTTGAAAAAAGCTTGAACAAACTCTGGAAGCATGCGCCACCTTGTGGCCGACACTGTAGCAGTGCAGCACCAGAAGCCACCGCTAATAATTATTCAGTCTTCAATTTATATACAATCTGATTATCACGGAGCTCTTCATAATGCAATTGGCAACAATGTTAAAAAACAGAAATAATGCACTGAATAAAACATGGACATAAAATAAAAGAATGGACCGCAGTAATCAACCGATGGATTTATTCAAATTAGGTCATTGCATTATTTTATAATGTTTTCTCCATTTCGTGGTTTGCAGATATCACTGAAGCAGCAACGGGCCCCAATACAGAAATCTGCGTGTTTAAATTTGGGAGGAAAAGTGCAAACTCCACACATACCTTCCTTTTAATCGTGCTGAGTGAAAGTGCCGACCGTAAGAATTTGACTGCCCTGAGTACAGTAAATGTTATAAGATTACGATTACTGTTACATCCAACAGTAATGAGGCAGCCTAGAGACATGAGGCGACTGCGCTAAGCACTACGCACGTTTCTTTCTTTCTTTCTTTCTTTCTTTCTTTCTTTCTTTCTTTCTTTCTTTCTTTCTTTCTTTCTTTCTTTCTTTCTTTCTTTCTTCAGGTGAATTTTCTTCATAACAACAACTTAAATCTAGAATGATAAAATGTGTTTTCCTCAGAAACGATGAAATGGTTACAAAAGCAGTTCGGTTGCTTTGGGATGTTGTCGCCAGAAGGAAAACTGAGCGCAGGATTTTGGCTGGGCTCGTGGTAGTGGGGAGTCGCGAGGCAAGTCGCGTCTCTTCTGCTTGACTGCTTAGCTGCTGTGTCCCCTGACTGGGATTCTAAACGGGTTTAGACTGCAGCGAACGGAGATTACAGAAACAAGAGTATCGAAGCCGCTTATATAAGAGCTGCCAGGATCCGTGCACTGCAGCAAGACCCTCGGTGGGCACGAATGCTGCTGCCCTCGGCTACAAGATCCCTGCGAGACGCGGCGGCGTTTAGAAAAATGATCGATGAGAGCGGGCAGCCGAAGGAGTGACCCTGGAGAGCTCCGGTGACCCTTGGGCTAAGTGTCTGTGACGTTACTCGATATTCTACTGCAGTGGAAGACGGAGCGCTCTGCTCTCAGCTGTTACTTAGCGGGCGTCCCAAGTTCATTTTTCTATTGCATGTGTCCTTTTTTAATTGAGCCGGATTCAGTTTGTTACCCGGTGGCTGCTTAGTTTGCGGACTCATAGTGAAGCCTGATGCGCTCAGTGCTCTATCAGGGCTTGTCACACTCAAGGCAGCATGTCAATGCTCCATTAAATAGCGGCGCGTCATAGCTGCGGTTTATTCAATTAATTTGCAGTTTATTAAACTGACACTGGATTGTTTTGTGGCTTCCGTTTCATGGTTTTGGGGACTGGAGACTATCCCAGGATTTATTAAGCAGGTGCCACCTCCGAATGGGGACTGGCAGGGGGCCCCAGGAGCATAGGGGCCCTCAATGTTTCTGACAGCTTTGCATGTTTTGGTTTTGCTATCAAAAAAGGGGCCTCAACACAACACTTTGACCTGGGGCCCATGGTTCCATAATGGAAACCAACCCAGACAGACAGACAGAGGTAGAACTTGCCAACTACTCACAGACGTGCTCCTGTCTTGAATACAAGTCTGGTCTCTTAGAGTTGCGAGGTAGAAGTGGCACTCACTATACTACTGTATTACTCCATTTTGAAAATTGATGATCTTCCATACTGCAAATGCCTAGTACTGTTATTTCTTTATTTCTACAGTTTAGCCCTGGTAGATTAAGCAGTTCACTTAGGGTTAGACAGTAGAGTAGACTTTATGTTAAACCTTATGATTTGGGCTGCTGCTGGTTACATCCCCGTATTAGTGCTCCGTGTTGCCTTAAATGGGAGGGCTATACTACATCTGTGACTCAGAGAGATCTAAGAACAACCCTGACAGCATTTTATTATCTAAAGGAGCAACTCGCTCATGCGCCATTAGATCTCTTGGGAAACTGTCAGAGAATTGTAATCATTCTGTTAGATCGTTTAGTCAGTTGGCAATGCTCAGCTTGGTCTAAGAATAAATTGGAATTGATCTTAAGTTTAAAATGTCATCCAATAAGATCAATTTAGCTGCCGTATATATTGACCTAAAGGACTACCTGCTTAATAGCACTTGGGGATCACACTAGAATAGACAGCTTCACATAAATTAATTCATGAAGGATGCCCAAATGTGAAGGTTTAAAAGTGCCCAATTCATTCATATCTTTCATTATGTTGCAGTATAGAGATACTGTAGATAGACAGACAGACAGATCAATCTATCTATAGATATCTATAATTTGCTTGAACATTCCATTTGATTTTGCGACTTATCTCATCATAGTTCACTTGCAGTACCGATTTATTTGCGCGAATCCGAGAGACGTGCAGCAGGCCTTGGGACATGTACCCTACCTCCGCTTAGCTAGCGAACAAGAGAACTACTTAATGGATTTAGATCATGTTTTTTTTTCTATAATTTGGGGAGGGGGAAGTGTGACATCAGGAGTAGGGAGCCGGGCAGGGCCCTCCTCACTGTGCTGTTTCACTACTACGTGGGCAGAGCCGTGGGGGATGGCTAGTATCACAATAAAGTAAATTGAATTTTTTAACCCTTTTTTTCTGTAAAGGGTTGCAGAAAGATTGGCTCCAAGGCAAAATCAGCCCTGGATGGGCAATTGCAGGACATATGTAAGCCTGTCCAAACTTAACATAGAATTACCAATCAAAAAGTCTAAAAGGAAGATGGAAAGGTTTTATTTTTATTGAGAGTTTTAACGAAGAGCTACACTGACAACTCAAGGTAGAAAAGTATCTTTCTTTTGTAAATTGTTTAATATTTCAAAATGATATCCAGAATGCTTAAAGGACACCCCAAAGGTATGTTCCCATTTGCATAAGTAAGCCTCTGTGTTCCCTCATTCTAATTACATATGCCATTTTAGAGTGGATCAACTTAATACAAGAAATAGACAAGATACTGGAGATAGATAAGAAATACAGCCTGATTGCACTGTAGCTCTAGGGCTGCATATTACATGTAAAAATGAAGAAGTAATCTATTAACATGTATTAAAAGTTAATGATGTGTTACCAAACTGCTGACAGGTTCACAGGTTTTTTTAGCATGTCATTATGGTCACTTAGTGGCATCTTCCTCAGTTCCTGTTCATGATCTAAAGTTAATTGTACCATATCAACCATAACGCTTAAATGTTTATCTGTGGTAATCTGGCTGCTACATGCAAATCATCTTGACCTATACACTGTTACGATCAGCTGTCAGATATCACTTCGCTAGTAGTCACTCCTTTGACCTTTTGATTGCAGCCATGCTATCTGGGCTTATTGATTATTCTGGAGTCAGTTAAGAAGTGAAAGCGTGAGATTGATTTTGTGAACTCTAATATCTCCATATTGTAATATAGAATTGCATAGCACAAGGATTTTCTCCAGCCCTTCCTGTCAATTGACTGGCTTGAGGCTTTTTAAGAGGGATTGACAGAGAGGCAGCACCATAATACACGTCTCCTAAAGAAGCCACAATTCTAAGGCCAGCCTCGCAAGTGTTACTCGGCTGCAATTGTTCTGAGGAGTTGCACTGTGTGGAGCAATAAGCATGCAGTCTGCCGTATTTCCCAACAGTACAGTCATTAGAAGGGTTGTGAACATGTTATATAGATAGATAGATAGATAGATAGATAGATAGATAGATAGATAGATAGATAGATAGATAGATAGATAGATAGATAGATAGATAGATAGATAGATAGATAGATAGATAGATAGATAGATAGATAGATAGATAGATAGATAGATAGATAGATAGATAGATAGATACTTTATTAATCCCATAATTTGAGTTTTGATTTTAAGCAATATAATGCATATTCAATCAGAATCTGTCATTTCCTAATTGAAATAATGCTTAATTATTGACCAGTTTGAACACATCCATCCTACAAAATGATACATGCAGTGTAATAATAACAATAATGGTAATAAAACGTTTTATTTATATAGCACAGAGAAATTGTGCATCTGGAAAATTAAGCCAATCCTCAGTTGGTTGTCTTATGGGTACATCAGGGTAAAGCAGGATCATGTGGTCAATAGCAAAGTGTTAACCAATTAACCAAGCTAACCAATGAAAGTGAAATCCTGAAATGACGTGTGATTTAATGTTTAGCCTTACACATTGAAATAAAGAAGCAACAGAAGAACAAAAGAAAAGTGCAGTAGATGTTTATCAATCTTGAACAAAGTTATAAAGCCATTTTAAAATGATTTGAACTCCTTAAATCCACTGTTAGGCAAATGCAAAACAAGTAGAGACAATTTAAAACAAAGACAATCCTGTCAACAAGTGTGCATCCAAAAATTCCAGGACCACAATGAGTATAATCTTCTTCTTCCTCTTCCTCTTCATCTTTTCCAGCTTCTGTGTGGGGTCGCTGTGCTTTATCAACCTTCTCCATAGAGCTCAGTCCTGCTCCCCCTCACCAGTCAAATTCTTTTCCTTCACATCTTCTTTTACTTTATCCATCCACCTCCTCTTTTGTGTCCTACACTTTCTCTTCCCTTGTACTTCCATTCTCATCACTCTTGTGCTCACATTTTGCTTCATTGTCTCTCCTCATCACATGTCCATACCATTTCAACCTATTTCCTGTAGTTTCTTAGGTATCTCTCCCACTTTTGTTGTATCTTTGATTGTCTCATTTCTTATTCTGTCCTTTTTTGTAACTCTCCACATCAATCTCAACATTCTCATTTCTGCCATGTCTAACTTCTACTGCTCTCCGTTTACCACTCATTTCTCAGCTCCATACACCATTGCTGGTCTCACCAGTGTCTTAAAAACCTTACCTATAACCTTTGCCTTAATTTGTCGTTCACACAATATTCATGATACCTTCTTCCAATTGTTCCGCCCACACTGCACACTCTGGGTTATCTCTGCATTTAGTTTTCCATCTTGGCCTACCACTAATCCTAGATATTAAAATTGATCCACTCTTTTCAATAGCTCCCCAGCAGGCTAACTTCTGAATTCTGATCTTCATTAAACCTCATATATTCTGTCTTTGTCCTGTTTATCTTCAATACTCTTTCTAACAAAGCCCTTCTCCATTCTTCCAACTTCCTCTCCACTTCCTTTTTCTGGTGCACACAACACAATGTCATCAGCAAAAAGCATGCACCAGGGGGTTTGTCTCTTATCCACAAACTCAACACATCCATAGCCAGATCAAAGGAGTAAGGACTTAAAGAAGATCCTTGGTGCAGATCTACTCTAACTGGGATCTTTTCTGTTACCCCAATACTGCTTTTAACCTGAATCCTCACTCCCTCATACATGTACTAGACAATCCTCACATATTTCTCTAGTACCAGTTTCTGTTTCATATACCTCCAGACCTCCCAAGACCAGATAAATAAAGAGGGTTAGTGTCAAGAGGGGCATCCAGTTGTAAAACAGCCAAAACATTAATGATGGAATGAATTCAATCAGCTTTGGAAAAGAGCACAGGCCTCGCCTGACCCCTGTTGGAATGGAGTTAGCCTGGCTGAAGAAGATAGTTCAGAAGAAGCAGAAGAAGACCACAATGCATACTGTATAACTAAGGAGGCAAAAGATAATCCTAGAATAACATCAAGAGATCTACAAGCTTTCTTCCCTGTGTCGCAGGAGGCTGGGGGACAGACCCAGCGGGATGCCTGGAAGGACCGGGAGGTGGTGTGTTCGTCCTCCGGGCCACAATGGGGCAACTGCCCTGGATCAGGAGAGGGCCACGGAAGGGAAGCAAGGTGGCTCAAGGCCATTGGAGCCCATGCCCACTGCCAGGAGACACCCCAAGTCTCAGAGAGCCCGGGAAATGTGTACTTCTGCCACACCCGGGAATATGGAGGATGATCCTTCCAGGGGCACCCAGAGTGCTTCCGGGTGCTCTCCTGACACTTCCACCACCGTCAGGAGTGGAAGCAGGAAAAAGCTCCCGTGGAGAGAGGAAAAGGCGGCCCAGGGACAGTGAGAGAAAGGCCCTGGAGAAAGGTGATTTGGGCGAGGAGCACAGTGTGTTGTGCGGGACAGTGCTGTGTGTAATGAAAGAGCAGAAAATAAACGTGAGTTTTATAAAGATGTGGTCTTTGAGTGGTGGTGTCCGGGCAAGTCTCATACCTGCCTCTGGAGTAGCGGTGCACTAATCAACCACAAGAACCACCTTGAACAGACAAAAAACAGACCACAGAACTAAGGCAAACCACCTGAGCCCTGACAACGTTTAGTCTCATATTAGTGATGAGCCAGCAATTCAAGCAAAAGCATTTGTTTCATTTAGTAAAAAGAATCACTAATCTATGCCATTAACCAACCAGATAAATTCATGCCATTGAGCCAAGAAGAATGATGTTTAATAATGTATATAAAAACATTTTTCTGTTCCCTATATTTTCATGTCATCTGCAACCTTGTAGTAGTGCCGATGATGGGATTACCCTTCCCATCAGGCCACATGAGTGAGCTGTGGATGATAGGAGGGAGCCTGATTAGTGTGTTATGCTCAAAATTTTGATTTTATTGTAATCATTCCATACAGATAGATCAAATTTTAACAAAAAATAGGATTGAAAACAAATCAACCCAACCCCCACCCCTGAGAAAGAGAGCATGGCCAGCGGAGTAAATCTTAAAGCTGGTCAAAATACATAGATTGATAAGTTTAATAGGCAGATAAAAAAAAATGGGAAGAGAATCTGCTTCCTCAGTGCTTTAAGAGCTTATTCCAAAATAGTACTGATTAGATCCTGCCAGGTTTTGAAAAAGTTCTGCACAGATCCTCTAAGTGAGAATTTAATTTTGTCCAATTTCAAATAATCTAAAATATCAGTTACCCACTGACTTAAAAGAGGAGAGTTAGGATTCTTCCAGTTTAGCAAAATAAGTCTATGTGCCAATAGTGTAGTGAAGGCAATCACAGTTTGTTTGTCCTTCTCCACTTTAAGCCCATCTGGAAGGACACCAAACACAGCTGTTACTGGGTTAGGAGGGATTGTGACACCAAGGCTGTCTGAAAGGCATTTAAAAATTTTTGTCCAGAATGATGTTAATTTGGTGCAGGCCCAAAACATGTGACCCAGTGAGGCTGGAACTTGATTGCAGTGTTCGTAGGTTGGATTTTGCCCTGGAAACATTTGGGACAATTTTAGGCGAGACAGATGTGCTCGATGCAGTATATTATTTTAAGTTGAATAATTGTATGCTTTGCGCATATGGGGCGTGAGTGAATTCTCTGCATTGCTACCTTCCACTCCTTTTCTGATATGTTGAGTGAGATTTCCATTTTCCCATTGTCCTCTTGGATCTTTGAAAGGGAGGGACTGTAAAATAATTTTATATATTGCAGAAATGCTGCCTGAGTCCTCCAAACTGAGCAAAATTTTTTCCAGCATAGAGGAAGGTGCGAGATTGGGAAAATTGGGCAGGTTCTGTTTGACAAAATCTCTAATTTGAAGATAGTGAAAGAAATATGTTGCTGGAATGTTAAATTTGGAATGTAATTGTTCAGAGGATGCAAAGATGTCGTCTATATAAAGATCTCTAAGCAATTTAATCCCAAATCCATCCATCCATTTTCCAACCCGCTGAATCCGAACACAGGGTCACGGGGATCTGCTGGAGCCAATCCCAGCCAACACAGGGCACAAGGCAGGGACCAATCCCGGGCAGGGTGCCAACCCACCGCAGTAATCCCAAATGTTTTCCAGATATTAAAAACTGCATATGTTTGCGAGGGTTGAAAAAGGTGGTTCTCATGCAGAGGTGTCACAGATAAAAGATTCTCCATCTTAAAATGCTTTCTATATTGGTTCCATATTCTGAGTGAGTGAAGCACAATTGGGTTATTAGTATATTTGCGATAACATAAAAGTCTACAATGTATTCATTAGTAAGAGAACAATTACAGAGTGATGGTTCATGATCACTTAAAATGATGGGCTTCATTTATGAGATTCCACTGAGTAATAGGTCTGGTTTCTCGGCCGTAACTTTTTTGTGTTTCTTTTCTCAATGTCATGTCATTGAAAAAAAAATCACAAATAAGAGAATGTGAGGTGGCTCTGTTTGTCATTTTAATGCTGACGGCATCTAAAGAATGCTATTATATTTAACCCTACCTCTGCTCCGACTTACAGTTATAAACCACACCTCTGGGTCCCAAAAGCTTAAAGGAGAGCTTACATGACACCAGTGATCCATCACAATTCCCTGCAGAAACTGTAGAGCACCAAAAGTGACTGCTAAATGCCATTGCTATTTAATGCAATGTGTGGGTGCTGGTAGTGCAATGTCAACTGCCTGAATCAGCCAAAACTAACCACAAATGCATTAATGGACAACAACAGAAAGATGACAAGTCTCAAACCTTTACACAGAAATACCTAACCAGAATGACTGTTAAAATTATTTGTAAAGAAGTAATTTAAGAGCAGAATGCACAAATGACCTTCACTTTCAGAATGTGCTCATCTCCCCTATTGAGCAACATTATTTTAATACATATGATGTCTTTCTGTTGCACCTGGCAGAAAATAAAGTGACAGCATTCTTGGCCTACATATTAATCAGAAAGCAGTTCAACAAGAAACTGTTTCTGCTGTTCATTTGTTTATTTTGCTGTCATTTGATAGCATAACACAATTATCTGTAAACTTGTGGCCTTATCTGTTATTTATCCAAAAAACAAAATACTTCTTCTATGTGTCCCTGTAGTGTTTATGAAGATTTTGTGCCACATCCTAAACATGTGTAAGTCAGATTTATTTGGATACTCTAAAAGATATGGGAGTTATGGGTGTGAGAGTAACTGAGTCCTCTGATAAGCTGGTATGCCATCTAGGTTTAGTTCCTTCTATTTAACACTGATATGAGCAAGAGCAATACAGTATAATTGATTATAGTTGATTACCTGCATTATGCAGGCAGACACAGAATTGTTAATGTGTCCTTAGGGAGCAATGTTCCTTCTTTTCCAGTCCAAAACAATTTTTTAGTGATTTTCAAATATCACAAATGAGAAGCTGCATGCAAAATAAAAATTTAATGTTGACTACAATACAGTGTTTTCACCACAGGAAAATGAACTACATGGGACCCCGACCCTTTGCTATTACCTAGTGTCTGTTTCTTGATTGCTGCAAATGAAGCCGAGGACATGCACAACTCAGATGCTGCAGAGGAATATAAAAAGTATTGTTCCTGTCTCTGTGATCCTAAAGACTGTTATCATAATAGGCAAAGTGGGCATTATACTACCAGAACAAACTAAACACATTTTTCATGGCTTTACATGTGCCAAGAAATGAGTCTGTTGATTTTGTACTTCATTAAACAACTTTTAAATACTAATTGACAGGCAGACACATGCAGAATTAGTGCAGGAAAATGCTTCTGGACAGGAACTAAACACCTTTCTTCCTGGTAAAACACAATTTGGTTTGTGAAATTTCTTGCAAAGAGAAACTCTTATGTGTCACTGTGAATTAATTTCAAGCAGATTGCTTATCACTAATTTTCATTGACATACTTCATCCTCCTCAAAGCTATTCCTACCAAAATCATCAATATACCTTAGCTGGTGGAAAATAGTGCTGGATTCTTCCAGCATAACTCCACATTTGTTTTTACTTTACTAGCAAACTGCTCATCTTTGTAGCAAGGGGCCAAAACAGAACCTTCTGAAAAATACAAGTGTATAATATTTAAACTACATATTGTGTCAATTATGCAAACAGTATTCATACAATGAGTATGGTTTCTACAAAGAGGCTCCCTTTAGTTTGTCAATGATTATTTAAAGGTAAAAGAAAATCTAATGGAAGTACCACTCTCCATGCTATAATGACAACTACGTCTTGATGCTGGCCACTTTTCTGTCAAATTCCACTGGGAGGGTTTTAGAGTGGAGCAAAGGTGAAGCCGTCTCCACCTACTTGGGTTTGAGGGTGAAAGTGAAAATCATTAGCCAGCTTGTCGCACACTCTCCCTTTCCATGGTGCATCCATTCCTCAATTCCTGTAAAAAATGCCCAGCTTTGACAAACGCTAGGGATGGAATTCGCTGAACAAAGCCTATAGAGTTTAGCTAAAGCATGTTTTATGTTTATTCAATCAGATGCTATCCTTATTTCTCTACATGTTTCTGCTTCACTCTCTTCATTCAGATTCAGTCTGACTCTGCCTCCTTAATGTCATATTTCAGCCTGGATCCTTCCTCTGGCTGTGGTTCAGATCTTTGTTTCGTGGTCATTTTGTTTACATTGATATTGCTTGTGTATATTTGTATTCTTTATTTTTCATTTTGTCTTTGTATCAATTCCATGTATTTTGTGGGTGGACCCCCCAGGAGACGGGACCACCTTCCAGTCACTGCCAGGAACTGCCCTCCAATGAGAAACTGCAATGGAAGTCAAGTTACCAAGATGTCTGCAGTGGAGAAGTGGGTCAAGTTCTCCACCATGTCAACAACATGGATTTTATGTCTCTGACAAAGAAGGTAAAAAGCAAAGTGAGACAAATAAGTGTAACAGCTAATCTGAGTGGTTGACTCGGTGATGCTGTGGTAACAAATGGGTACTGCCATATTGCTGATTAGGGAACACTATTTAGCTATGCTGCTGCAATTCTGTGAAAGGTTGCAATGCTCTGTGTCATGGAGCCATGGCAAAACAATGCAGTGCAGTTTTATGAAAAGTAGAGAAGAACTACTCAGATAGGTATAAAGAGAGAAGACAGTCCTGCTTAATGGTGGAATGGATTCATTAATTATGCATATGCAAGTGAGTGATCATCATCGCCATCCATCATTAATGGATCCACGTGTCGATTAGTGCAGTGTAGAATATAAAATATCTAAGTCAAGAGAAAAGGGGAAAGGAAAGCAAAACAGAGAATAGAGAAAACAAGTGCAAGAAACAGAGTGTGAAAGAAGGTAGACTGGTCAATTGGAAATCTTTGGGGAGCGAGCGAGGAGATCCATTCCAAGAGAAGATCAAGCCTGTTGAGAGACTGAAGGAGTAGGGGTGATCAAGGGTTCTTGGGGTCGCACCGCGGATCCCAAAAGAGCTAGGATCAAGAAGAGCTGAGCTATAGAGACGTTGAGGGGTACTGGCAGAGATGGCTCAGATGGAGTCGAGGGGGCCGAGTTTGTTGGTGTCACATCTGCTGAAAGAACTTTGAATGAAAGCACTGGAGATGAGAGGTGCACTGGTGAAAGGAGCTTCTCATTGGCAAGTTGTGATTTTATCTTTGGGTTTTAACTGTTGATTGGATTTTTCCCCACTTCACTATTGTTTTCATGGACATATAGCATTTATTATACATTATTTATTGTGCAACTGTACAGTGACCCTTTTACATTTTGTTTTTAATAAATATGCACTTTTGCAGTTTTTGCACTAAAACTTCTTGCTGTCTTCTCACTTGTCCTAGTCGATCTTGGTCCATCAACTACTAGATGTCCCAAATGAGTTTGCTGTCCTTTGCTTCATGCATCAGGGCATCACAAAGCAAATTCATCCTTTTGTAGTTATATAATGCAACAACATCTACAAAAACTAGGAAATCCATCCATCCATCCATTTTCCAACACGCTGAATCCGAACACAGGGTCACGGGGGTCTGCTGGAGCCAATCCCAGCCAACACAGGGCACAAGGCAGGAAACAATCCTGGGCAGGGTGCCAACCCACCGCAGAACTAGGAAATACATGTCTCAATATTAAATAAACTACAAGACCCACAGCCACCCTATGCTGAAGGAAATCTATTGACCATGAACTTCCTAAACTGAAATGCAACGCAGCATTTACAACTCCATGGATTTCAGTTGTGAAAGGAAACTCAACAAAAACACACAATGAACATTCATATTACGCACACTGCACAGTTCGATCACAGCTCTCTGAAGTTGTGCGGTACCAATGCCAACCACTATACAGTCAGATCTTACCAGAAAGCGCGAGGCCTATGAACAATTAAATCAGTATTTGTCTACATACCTTTTCTTCCGCATTAGAACACCAGAGTTCGGTATCTGGCCTCCCATTTGTATACATGTGTATAAAGTGTAGTGGTGTGCATTTTACACCTTTCTCTGGATGTCCCTACCCCTGAACTTAAATCAAGTTGAATAAAGGTCAGCAAATAATTGAACTGAAAATGTCCAGGTTAAAGAGTAAGCTGTATAAGTTATTTCTCAAGAAATTCTGTGCCTTTCTAAAGTCATTCTTTACATTTGTTTATTTTGCATCAAGTTATAAGAAATGCCATTGTTATTTGTCTACATACAGCAATTGAGACAAATTAAATACTTTCACAAAAGACTCATCCAGATCCATGCTATCTCATAAGAAGGGACTTTTTGATCTGCATTATACACAATGATTTATTGTGAACTGGCAGTCCCAAAAAGAACATAACTAACATAAATATTTATAAAATTGCCTATTGGGGGGGATTACCGTCACAAACTCGACTAGAAACAAAAAAGGCCCCAAAGAATCTTTATAAAAATAAAAAGGTTTCTTCTTGGCAAAATCATTTTGTGAACAAATGCAAGCTCTGTAGAGCACAAAGGAAAAAATGAATTGACTAAAAAGCATACGTACTCCATAACAAACAAGTCCACATACAGTGTCCCACACAAAATCAAAAAAACAGAACAAAAGATTCACAAAATACCAGAAATCCACAAAAGTTACAGCAAGATGCAATAAGCTCACCACTCCCAGAGCACACTCGAAATGAACTGCCAGGAACTATGGGAGACCCTCTGGATTTGTAGAGTGGAGGGTAGTTCCTGATGGTGACTGGCAAATGGTCTCGCCTCTTGGAAAGCCACACACAAAATACATGGGGCATAACGAAGGTATTGATACAAAGACAAAATGAAAAATAAAGAATACAAACAAACACAAGCAATATCAATGTAAACAAAATAATCAAAATGAGGGAGGCACGGTGGTGCAAAGTAGTTTGTTTCCCAGGTCCTCCCTGCGTGGAGTATGCATGTTCTCCCCGTGTCTGTGTGGGTTTCCTCCGGGTGCTCCGGTTTCCTCCCACAGGTCAAAGACATGCAGGTTAGGTGCATTGGCGATCCTAAAATTGTCCCTAGTGTGTGGTGGGTGTGTGAATATGTATGTCCTGCAGTGGGCTGGCACCCTGCCCTGGATTTGTTTCTGCCTTGCGCCCTGTGTTGGCTGGGATTGGCTCCAGCAGACCCCCGTGACCCTGTGTTAGGATATAGCGGGTTGGACAATAACAATGACCAAAAAAGACTTAAAACAAAGATCTGAACCACAGCCAGAGGAGGAATCCAGGCTATGTACACTGTAAGTCACTTACTCACTTGCCATGTAAAAGTTTTAATTAGACTTTTTACAGTAAATGAGAAGAGATGAACAGGCTTGTTGAAGTTTGTACTACATGATGTAGGGGGTTACTTATATCTTGTTCATCATTAACGACTTCACTAATATATCAAAATCAAGATGTATAGGTGTTGTACATGAGGCATATAATATTTTTTCAGCTTATTATGTCATGATGACAAGATAGATGTGCTTTGCTATGTCAACATCACAAGATGAATTGGCTTGGATTTGTTGGGATCACAAGATTAATTGGTTTGTTTTTATTGTGAACACAGGATAAAAGGGGTTTGTTCACCATGCCATTACATTTGTGCAGTTTGTTATGGCAAGCTGACAACATACAATAGGTCTGTTTTTCATTATACGGAAATCACAAGATGTATTTACTTGCTTATTACAGAGTCACAAGTTTTGAAAGAAATATATTTTTTACTGCTTTTGATTATTAATTAGGCATTGTGCACCACATTTAGTATATATCTGAGAGTTGTATTAGATATAAAAGGGCCTCATTGTTCCTAAAATGCATTCTGACCTGTGTACTGTAAATGTTACATGGACTCACCCAAGGGGTATATGAAGCATGAGTGATATGCTTTGCTGTAGAGCTATCAAATGATTAACAGCTTAAACGCTGCTTTCCCTTGAGCCTTTGCTATTTCACGTGAGTACCCTTGCACTTTAAATCACCCCCAGTCTGGTCAAATTACCATTGGGTCACTGTCATTTGAACATGACAATTTAAAAAACAAAATTAAAAAGTTTGAAGTGCTTTCTCTTAGTGCTTATCTTCCAGACAAAACAAATGAGAAATTAACCAGCTGGCTTACCTTCACCACTTCACCTTTTGATATACAATGAGAACTTACACTGTTAGCTAACATGTTGATTTGAATTTTTTTCAATTTATTTCCTGATATGTAAGAAAATGTATTATAGTATGATTTAAGCAAACAGTATTAGAGGCCCCAGTATCAAACATTTGAATTTGGTATCATTGAGAGCTATTTTTGCTCTCAAAACTGCCTTGGTTCTTCATGGCATGGATTTAACAAAATGCTGGAAACAATCCTTTGAGATTCTGGTTCATGTTAAATGCTTGCATTGCAGATTTGTCAACTGCATTTCCATGCTGTGAATCTTGCATTCTACCACATCCTAAAGGGATTCTGTTGGATTCAGATAAGATGATTGGGAAGTGCCACAGAAGAACACTGAACTCACATTGATGAAACCCAGTGGCGGACCGTGCATTTCACACCTAGGCCTTCAGCAGTGCTCCGTCTGAATCAACCCGCCCCTCAAAAACTAATTTATGGTTATAAAAACCATCTTAATATGCAGAAATACAGTATAAAGAGCCGTTGCATCGCAGATAGATAACTCCTGTAGCCACAATAAATGCCTTTATTGAATAGACAAACCAGGGGTGAACAAGTTCCTTTCTACTGCAGCTACAGCCGCGACACACATAAAAAACATCAATAATAACTCATAAACTTGCAGTATTATTTAGGAAAATCGCAACATTTTACTCACCAAAAATTCGGATTATTTGTAAACAAAATCCATCCTCCTCTCTTTCCTCAAAAACAGTTCAATTACTTTGTCGTACAGATTATCCGTGCGCTTCAGTTCCATCACAAAGTCCCTTTCTATCGCCATCGAAACTAATGCTGAAAGTCGAACCTGCCCTGTCGTATTTCTGGCATAAGTTTTAATTCGCTTTAGGGCTGAAAATGTCCGCTTGACAGAAGCAGTGGACACGGGAATGGTCACCGCCAAACATACCAATGTGTACAGCTGTCCCATGATGCTCTCATTCAGATTTTTCTATTACACCATCCTATCCAATCAACTGGTCTAAATACGGTGACGCTGCCATACGCCTGCTAAAGGGCCCTAGTGAAACCAACTCAAAATCTGATTGGTCAAAGCAACAGTTTAATCGACATTTATTTTGTGTTAGAGGGCCTGCAGAACGGATTGTGAAGGCCTCCAGGCAGACTTCTTTGACTTTGACCCTGCCTGGCAACAAATGATGGCTGAAATGTGATTGGTTAAATGCTTTAATACGAAAATACATGTCTGGAAGCAGCACAACCATCGGAAAAGCTATGAAAGGAAGCGGACAGACTATTTGGAATTATTTAACAAATATTCATGGACAAAATACAGTATAATTAACATCAGTTTGTGATTCAGATATTTTTTTAGGCCAGCAGAGAAGGCCTTGCAGGCCCTGATGGCCCGCCACTGATGAAACCACTTAGAGATGACTGTTGCTCTGTGATATGGTGCATTATCATTCTGGAAGTAGCCTTAACAAGATGGTTAAATTGTGGCCATGAAGGGAGGTAAATAGTCAGCAACAATACTCAGACAGGCCATGGCACTTAACAATAACTGACAGTCCTAAAGTATGCTAAGAAAACTTTCTTCACAGCATTAAACCACCATCCCCCACCTGGGCAGCTGACACAAGGCAGGTTGGGGGTGTGAATTCACGATGTTGGAGACAAACTCTGAACGCGCCATCAGTGTGCCTCAGCAGAAATCAAAATTCATCAAACCAGGCTACATTTTTCCTGTTTTTAGCTGTCCAGTTTTGGTGTGTACTGCAGCTTCAGTTTTATGCTCTTGGCTGACAGAAGTGGAAGTGGGGTCGCTATTAATGGCCACCCTCCTCCAATCTCATCTGCTGTATACTTTCTCACCTAAACCTCTTTTCTCCCTTAAATCCCCTTTCACACAGTAAATCCACCTTCTCTTTTGTCATCATCTTCTTCTCTGTCCCGACACCTCCACACCTCCATATTCATGATTCTTCTCATGACATGCCCATACCACTTTAACCTTCTTTCCTATATTTTCTTTAAGATTTCCACAGTTTTAACTGTACCTCTGATTCCCTCAATTCCTGATCTGTTGTTATTCGACACATCAAACTCAACATCCCTATTTCGGTACCATTCAGTTACTTTTGACCCTTTTAACTGTTCAGGGTTCTGATCCATACAATAATGCTAGTCTCCCCATACCTTTTCCTAGTATTCCAACCCGATTTCAGTCTATGGTTTATTTCTAAATCTAACTCACCATCCTCTGTTACGTTTGGCCTAAGACATTTGAACTTTTGCACCCTGTTAAGCCTTTCTCACTGGAATTTAACTTCTCCATTTTGTACTTGTCCCTTCATTCTTAGATATTCTGTATTTTCTTACTAATCTTAAGACCTCTATCCTCCATAGGTCTTCTCCACTCCTCTCCATTCTTAATGGTGTTGCATTACATGATGTCATCCACATATAGCATTCACTATGGAGCCTGATTTGTTATTCCCCTAGCAATAACTTCCATAACTAGAGTAAAAAAATGGACGGCCGATGCCCTTACCTGGCCAGGGCACCTCTATAGTGGAAGGACCCATGGAGATAGTGTGCATTGGGCACTATCTTCCCCGAACTGCTAGATGGCAGCCCCCCTGGGTTGCAGCAATGCCTCAGATCCCCACAGGACACCATGGGACATGGAGTTATTCAGCTTGGACCTGTTCAGGTCTGTGGGTGCTGCCAGGGATTGGCAAGCCCTACTTTGTTAGGTTTCCGCCTCACCCGGAAGTGTTTCCGGCACACATTAATGGGTCACCGGAAGTAGTCCTGAGTGCAGCATTAATGGAGCCAGGGCCGGTAAGGATAAGATGAAGCTTGATGGATAGATAGATAGATAGATAGATAGATAGATAGATAGATAGATAGATAGATAGATAGATAGATAGATAGATAGATAGATAGATAGATAGATAGATAGATAGATAGATAGATAGATAGATAGATAGATAGATAGAGGAAGGAGGAGGCAGAAAGAAAGTAATGTAATGTCTGTAATGCAGTGTAAATCATCAGTAAAGAAAGCTAAGTTATTTTCTCTTATGTGATTTTTACTGCCGTATCACTATGGGAGGGATATCACCCTTTAATATCATATCTATATAGTTTTCAGTTACTTAAAATGCCACAATTACAAAAGAACTTATTCCAACTAGGGAGCTACCGCCCCTAAAAGGAAACAGTGCTCTATACTGTGTTTGTGTGCGAAACAATTTGGGAAGAGTTTCCCACAGACAAATAAAACACTTGTGTTGTGCTGGACTTGTGTCTGCATCTGTCTGTGTCAGGTTTGGGGAGCTGTAGCACCCCCTGCAGGCCACAGTGCTTAATGATGATCACTGATGTAACCCAACCTTAATTGCAAACTATCTGTAAAGATAAAGTTCAATATTTTTACCATTATGCCACAATTCCATCTTTGTTTATCTATGGATGCTTCTATTTTAGAACTCATCATTCCCAGAATTCCCCAGGATGTGTGCTGTTTGTGACATCGTTGGTACAAACGTTTAAAGATCACCCTGGACAGTTCCTGAGTATCTGACTTTGTGGTTAGACCTTTCACTCAACCTGCTAAAAGTACCTTCTGTTTTTTACATTTTAGTTTTCTGAACTCCTCCTCTTGTTTCTGACTTCTAATTTCTGTTTAACATTCTCACTTTGTCAAAGGACAGGATTAACTTGTGGTTCTGACCTTGGCTTGCTTCTTGAATATGTGTATCTCCTGGTAATTTTCATTTTAACATGTTACTGTCTCTGTTCAGGTCAGTGCAAATACAATATATATAAATTTGTCCTGATTGTGAATATTACCTTGCTTATGGTCTTTCAAGGATTTTAAGTCAAAAGTAAGCTGTTCTATTAACAGACAGCTATTTCTTTAAGTATTCATTTTCTTTGATGTTTTATACCAGGAAGCATAAATAATTTGTAGAGCTCTCAAGTAAATGCTGATGTGCCCATTTGGAGGACTGTGCATTGCTTATATAGATTATGTTCAATAGATAGTTGAATGTGTGCCACATCTGTAGCCTGAATGTCATTATTTACACAAGATTTGTAAAGCAATATGTGGTGCCAGGGTGTAAGGATATAGTATTGTATTAGAGAGGAACCGGGAGAAAAGAAACATGTAAATTGAGAAACAAGCATCCTTTTAGGGTCAAGCATTTTTATATTTATTGGCATCAAGTCATTTTAGAGAGCAGTCCTGAACTCTTTAACTCATGAACAAACTTATAGCAGAAACTCTAATACCTCTGTGACTGATGCCTGAGTCAGTTTGCTGGTAGAATATCCTAAGTGCAACCTTCCTTGTCTTCCATAATTAAAATTAGATTTTGACCTTTAATTTATACTGAAGTTTATAATATTTTATGAAAAAAAAGTTAAATTAGTTTTAAACGTATTAGTATTTCACTTACAGTTTATCCTTTCAAATATAAATACACCAGCTGTGTAAGCCCATGCTGTAAAAAGCCTGGGGTCCTAGAAACTATTAAAATCATCAGAAAAAAAATGTAGAGATGTTAGGTAATTGAAAGGAACTGCTCTGGACACCTCTCTCCTAGAAGGTTTCGTTTTGCCAACATGCTCGCCTCACTTCAGTATTAGCGGCTAAGTCAGTGACTTTCTTCTGATGTTTTGTTTTACTGACGTGCTGGTCTCGTTTGCGTATTTTCAGAGGTGGAGCTCTTATCCCTACTCCACCTCTCACTTCCGGGTCAGACAGACACACACACTTCCACGCGTAGATGTTTATATACAAGATAAGAGTAAATAGTTTAAATCTAATTCCACTAAATCACTGTGCAATCAGCTTGTTGTGTTTCAATGCTGTCTTTCTCTGGCTTATTCCACATGTACCCCAGTCTTTTTAAAAAACAGGAGTTTTCCTCCTTCGTTCTTAAAAAGAATCCCAACCACATGCGCATTGTTTTTTAAAAAATCTCCATCCGCATGAAAATGCAAAAATCCGCTGTCAATTGGGCTCAAATAGACTGTAATTGCTTCACAAACTTGTCTTACTATTTTAGAAACCACCTGTCCTGACAACCCAAAGGCATTTGCCATCTTATGTAATCTTCCCTCTACTGCTAAATAGTAGAGCGTGAAAGCAACTTTGTTGACAACACTGACACGAAATCTCATTACAGTTGCACTTCCTTTGATATGCAGGCGAAGCAACTCACTCAAAGACGACAGCGATGTCCTTGACAAATGAAAATACCCTTGCCATTCTTCAGCAACAACCATATCGTTCTCAAAGTTGTCTCCCCAACTAGAGGTCCGACCAGGTCTTATCCAAAACCAGTGACATTGGCGGCTGGGTCTGTGTTGTCAGAGTCTTTGATGTAGTATATTCTGACACCTCTGTTGCTCAATATAGTGATAGTAATTGTACATTTAAATATAAACATGTAAAAAGTCCCATTAGTAAGGTTAACACCAGCACTACTTGAACTATGTCCTTCATTCAGTGCAGGATTTACGTATAAGCTACACAAGCTATAGCTTAGGGCCCCCGCCTTCTTGGGGGCCCCCAAAACAAATTGTCCGAGTGAGCAATTGTCATATATACTTAAATATACTACAGCATTATTTGTCCCAATCAGGCCCGGCCTTAGGCATAGGCGAAGTAGGCGACCACCTAGGGCCCCGGCATCCGGGGGGCCCCGGATCGACTCCTTGGTCTAATTTTCACACATTTCACAGAGCTTCCAGGGGGGCCCCTGGACCCCCCTTTCGCCTAGGGCCCCATAATACCTAAGACCGGGCCTGCCTTCATTGCATGAAATTGCCTCATATAAACAAAACAGATAATGGCACACATAGTGACATCAAGCAAAGAAGATACTGGCACACACTATGACGTTACAAGCCAAAAACTCAGTTTTCCCTGTCAGAAGACAGAGTTTTTAAACATCTTCACCTGGAAGGAGTTTTTCAAAAGGTCCCTTTTCAAGGAACTAAAACGCAGTTTATGTGTGGACAAAAGGCCAAACAAATACAAAAGGCTATGTTTTAAAAAGTACCCGGGTATGTGTGGACTAGGCCTCTTATGCAAAGGTTTCCTACAGTGCATGAGCAGGCACAGAAGTCTCACGCTGCATTCATTCAACTTGGAAAAACATTTGGAAAACCAATATGAACACTTGCAGGAAAACTTTTGTTGTGCTTACTTTTCTGGAATAAATATGGGACTTTACGCATCCAAACATTGTAGCGACATGTCCGCAAATAGAAGTTGGAAAGTACTGCGTTTACAACTGATTTAATGAGATACAAATTGACAGAAGGGTTAATGAACAGTTTAATACTACAACTTTTATTAAAGTTTTCTGTGTACATCACCATTTAGGAATGTCATAGTCTGCAGTAGGACAACTTTGGATTTGACAGACCAGGCCGAGTGTCCAGATAGGAAATTCAGCTTGTAATGCTGTTCCAATTGAAAATTCCATCTACGAAATATTGACTTCCCAGTTCAAATGGAACACAGCAATTGACCAGCATGTATTTTGTATTTGCATTGATACAAAAATTGATTGTATATTGTTTTTTTGTAAATTTATATAGAATAAAATCTTTACAAATAGTTCGTTAACATCAGCTAAATTAAGCAGAATTTTTGAAGCAAATAATTCAGAATGTAAAAATAAAGATGTCAAATTTTTTGAAAGTAAACTAAACATTTCATATTGGACAAAGAAACAGCAAACTGGATCTGTACAAATTAAGCTTAATTAATTATTAATTAATTATAGCGATCACTGGTGAAACGCATACAATTTTAAAACTTTCACAAAACCATGCATCAAAGATGTTGTTCAACAAACTGAAAATGTTTCTTTCTCAAATAAAACAGTTTCATATCGTATTCATGATTTGGCTTATGATATTGAGTAGAACCTTATTTTAAAGCTTCAGTCATGTGATAAGTACTCTTTACAATTAGATGAAACAACAGATGTTGCAAACCTATCAATTTTATTAGTTTTCATATGTTCTTACTACAATAGATCTATTGACGGAGACATAATACTCTGTGAAAATTTACAAACCAATGCAACTGGAGAAATGATATTTAGATGCATCAACAATTTTATGAAGACATGTGGAATAAGCTGGGAGAAATGTATTGATGTATGTAGCAATGGTGCAAAATCAATGATAGGGCCTGTGAAGGGGGCAGTGTCACAAATCAAAAAGCATGGGAAATAGAAAATCCTGTACGAGTAGTCATTGTGTTTCGTCATAGACTTCAAATTGGAAGCTCAAAACATCTTTTCATTTTTAAAATGTATTTTAACTTTGTGATAGACAGAGGAGCAGTTTCAGCGACAGACTGCTGTCACTGTCCTGCTCCACTGACAGACTGAGAAGATCATTCCTCCCCCAAACTATGCGACTCTTCAATTCCACCAGAGGGGATAAACGTTGAACATTATTCAAGTTATTGTCTGTTTTTTACCTGCATTTTTTATTACTCTTTAATTTAATATTTTTTGCTGCTGGAGTATGTGAATTTCCCCCTGGGATTAATAAAGTATCTATCTATCTATCTATCTATCTATCTATCTATCTATCTATCTATCTATCTATCTATCTATCTATCTATCTATCTATCTATCTATCTATTAAAACCAAGATTATTCAATCTTACATGTGAAAATATAGGCGTTCTTTTATGCAGTAACATACTGAGATTAGATTGTGAATTTCCCATTGGGATTAATAAAGTATCTATCTATCTATCTATCTATCTATCTATCTATCTATCTATCTATCTATCTATCTATCTATCTATCTATCTATCTATCTATCTATCTATCTATCTATCTATCTAGATGACTGTGCATGGCAAAGTTCTTCTCAGAGTGTATGAATTATGAGAAGAGCACTCCAGATTGTTACACAATGATACATTTCCATTAGCGGAATGCTTTAGAAGTTATTCTGTTCACACTTTATTTTAAGGTTTGCCACCTAGTGATCATTTTTTTAAGTATTGACGTTGTCAACTTGTTCAATTCACCTTTCCTAAGAAGGTAGTTTAGTGAAGTTCTGAACGCTGTTAATGACACCAGTTCTTAAACATTAAGCTTTGGTGAAGATATGCCTGTAAGTTTGTCTTTTAAATAATTATTTTGTAAATATTTGTGAAGATGTTTATCTGCAACAGTTAATTGATTTTTTATAATGCATTTCTTTATTGATTGATTATTTGGCGTGAGCATTGTACTGAAAGCAATCTTTGTATTGTGTTTTGTAGCTTTACAATCAAGAACGAAAGATTTATCAGTAAAAGCCTCACTCTGAACAAGAAATGAGTTTACTAGAGTTATTGTTCACTATCTGTCTAGCTTTGCACAGATACGCAATCGCGAGGGCAGAAAAAAAATGTTTCATGGCTGAGTCAAATTACTTATTTCATAGATATATTCACAAAATTAAATGATGTTTCTCTATGCCTTCAATGAAAAAAAAAGTAAATATTTAAAAAAAAAGATAAACTATGATCATTGTTATGAAAGTTACAATATTGGATCTTGGCTGTTGAAAATAACAATATGGGTCCTTTTCCAAGTTAGAATGACTTTCTTCAGAAATCAAAATATCAAATTGGCGAGGAAATTTGAAAGACTATTAGTCATTGAAAAATAGTAAATATTCCGTTAAATGACTATTTTCCTTCTCTGAATGATGACAATAACTATGGGGTTTTCAATCCTTTCAATATTAAAAATGTCACACACGTGCACATGGGAGTTGGTTTATGGGCTCGGATACAAGGGTTTCTCACATAGAAGCCGGGGTTGTCTTCTCCTTTTATCCCTCTGCAGACCATCAAAAGAGCTCACCTTCTAATGACATCATTTCTGCTTCTGGTTCTAGTCTCACATGATCCCCCTTTTCCTGTTTCTTGCCTATAAATCCACCATCTTACAGTAATTCTCCTATTTAGTTCTGTATTGAACTCAAGTCTTTGAAGAACCAATTTTTAAGTATTTAACTTTTATGCTTGTTTTCGAGTCTTTTTACGAGAAAAACAGCTGAACTATCTACTGTATTTCATAAATTGAAAATCTCATTGACTTGATATCAGACAGCCAAACAAAAATAAAATCTGATGAAGTTTTGGTGTAACTTAAACGGAAAATATCCAAATTTATTCAAAAAGGAAATTTGTTGTTTGTTACCATTTAGTACCAGATATTTATGTGGAAGTGGATTTTCTGTACAACAAGACAAAAACAAAATAGTTGGATGTCACTCATGACATCAGAACTCAGCTATCCACAATTAAACCAAAATTTGAATGGATACTAAAAGGAAAGAGGAAGTTTGATACGTCACATTAAATAACAACTTATATTAGAAATGTTTATATTTCTTTTATTAATTTTGATGTTATTTTTGATTTTTGTATTTTTTGTTTTATCTAAAATCAATAAATATTTTCAGGGTTCCAAATGTTTTTTACCAAGTTGAAACTGCTGTTGTAAGGGACACAAAGACTGGAGAAACCTGAAGAGAAACTGAGAAATCCTATCAAAATGTCTATGTAATGGCAAGGAGGCTGGAGATATGGATGAAAAGTGGGAATCTCTAGCATTTCTCTAGGAAATCTCTAATGATATGCCACAAGTTCCCTAGACATGGCAATTTATAGTAACAGGTCTTGTACAGAAACACATCAAATACTGTGAATGAAAAACTGCAAGGAATCTTTGTTGGCTGTTGTGAATTTAAGAGAGGCTTCTGTGAAGAATTCAGAATTCAGAATGTAAGATAAACAACTGTTTTCTATGTATTCTAACTTTTGAAGTTAAAAAAATTACATAATTAAACGGTAGAAAGGAAAGATTTATCTTAAAGGCTGAGATCACACACTTAGGCAGAGAAATAAAAACTACAAAGATAATTAGCAAAGATTAAAAAGGGAAAACAAACTCCTAAATGCAAAAATGTGTTTTTTTTCTGACTGCTGTGATTAATTTTATCATCTTCAATTAGAGAAATTTCTATTTATAGTTGCCATAATGACTAATTTGAGAACATAAGACATGAGATTACTCATTGGCTCACACAACAATGTACAACTTCACATTCCCAGTGAAAAATCCAGGAAGGTGTGTTGTCACCCACCTTCAAAATTAAAGCATCACATGTACTAAAAAATGTTCAAGATTTTCCTGTTTCACATAACACTAAAACAAATGCCAGAGTTTTGTAGCAACCCCTACATACAAGCTCTACAAATCTTCAAAGGAAATTCATATAAAGCAGGGTATTTACAGTCAGTCACCGACAAAGACCCAAAAATACTCTTCAAGATTATATTGCTTCCAGTGAGTAATTATATAGTAAAGTATGCAACGGGATAAAAGGTCCGTGGCAAAGCACAATTTTAATAAAATGGGGTGTAAGTGTGTTTGGTCATGGGGCGGAGCAGCTCTGGGGTGTTAATTGGGGCGATCGATTGCTTGTGCATTCACGCAGAGATATGCGTGGTTTAGTCGATTACCTTATTAGCGTACTGGGGTCACCAGGGCAGAGGGAGAGAGAGAGAGAGAGAGAGAGAGAGAGAGAGAGAGAGAGAGAGAGAGAGAGAGAGAGAGAGAGAGAGAAAGAAAGAAATGAAGGTGAAGGGCATTGTTTTAGAGGGAAGGCAGTTGGTTGGGACGAGAAGTACGTGGCCAAAGCTCGAGGTGTGTGTGTCATGGTCGCTCCTGTTGCGCATAAGCATGGCAGTAGGAGACAGTAGGAGACAGAATCATGGCTTGTGGGGTCCGTGCAGGTGCCGATTCAGGACGACAATGAGTGCGAATCCTTATCCGATCTGCAGACACTAAATCTCCTACATATTCAAAGCTTATCTTTGAGCTCTTTCCTTGCACATAGTTTTGGTTTTAACCCTCTTGCTCTCTCGAACCATCATTATTGTCTCTTGGATTGGGCTTCGGTTTCACTTTGTATCCTTTTTGTTATGTTTTTTACACACATCTCCCAGTTTTTGCTCAAAAGTTTATCTGCCAGTTTGCTGACAGAACTACCGCATGCTGACT